>NC_047591.1:7409871-7640174 GCF_011004845.1 Esox lucius
TGATTTACTTCACATTGTAGCAATATTCTGTACTTATAGTAAATAGCTTTCCCAGTACTGATTTACTGAAAAAGATGATTGTAGATCTGACTCACATTTTCCCCTCCTACCCCCCCCCCCCCCCCCCCGCCCCCACCTCCTCCTTCCGACTGTACCAGGTGTGTTCCTAGCCTGTTGGACTCCATTCTTCGTTGTACATGTGACCAATGTGCTGTGTGTGTCTTGCAAAATCAGCCCCACTCTGATCTCCGTGGTGACGTGGCTGGGCTATGTCAACAGTGCTGTCAACCCCATCATCTACACGGCGTTCAACACAGAGTTCCGAAATGTCTTTCACAAACTTCTCTGCTGTCGAGCATGAGGCCTGAGGTCTGACATCTGCAGTCTCTTTGGCAGACTGCTTGTGATGTCTGATGATGTTGTACTGACAAATTAACAAACCTTTTTGATTTAAACTCAGACCTCAAATCTATAAATTTGCTCTTGGACATAACACTTGAATTACATTATCTATTACAAAAGTCATCAGTTGCAGGATGTGAGTGATGTCCTTTAAGTGCTGTCAACATGCATGAACTTTTGGACAACTGAAAGACAGTGGCTCAATCTACCTGATGTTTCTATAATTACACTGATACTGTGTTCTACTTTTTTCTCCTATCAAATATTGCTTGTATACAGTATATATGGTGAATACTGTTAATATCATAGCCCAAAGGCATAAAATCTTTGAACAATGTATACATTTAAGAAAATGTAAGTACTTGATGGAGTGTATGATTATCTGTTTTGATTACATTGTGTGCAGGTTTCTGTGAAAGTTCACAGTAGTTCCTTTGGAATTTACTTGGATCCTAAGGGTTTGGAGGATTTTAGGGATTGGCTAGCTCAAGAGGAGCTAAAATTATTTAAAAAATATGGCATTTTATAGCTTGTATATTACAGACATTGCCTGAAGAGTGTATCATAAACATTTGCTCCACGAAAAGAGATAAATTACAGACCTTAGGGCTAGAACCATACGATGACATCATTTGTAAAGGTGTACTAAGACCTGACTTGATCAAGTGCTTTGAAGGTTATGTAAAATAACTAAGAGGTGAATGTGATAAATGTAAATGACTGTCTTTGTCTTTGATGGAAAAATAATAAAAGATTCATTCATGCATACATGTCATATTCACCCTCATGTTATAAACTAAGGACATTACCACACTAGCCACAGTCAAAATGAAACCAGTTGAGTCCAAATTACAAACCGATAGAATCTAGAATCAGGAAGATATCAAACACTGGATGATGCCTTACATCAACAAAAGCCACTGAAAACCTTGCTATCTAATAATCACGCACAGGAAAGCGCCATTAGGCAGAATTACCCTTGTCTGCAAGACTTGTGTTGCCGGGGAGGCTTATCCTGTTATCTACAGTGGGAGAGTGAAACTCAATCACAGAATTTCGCCTTAAGGTTTAAGGCTCAAGCACTGGGCTTTAATGAGTTGCCTTTCTTGTGGCTGGGCTGATATGGCCCTTATCCAGCTAGAGATGCATTTGTGCATGATAGGGAGCTGAGATTTGGACCAGTGAACCATATTCTTTGACCAGAAATCAGAACAATAAATGCAGGCCCCGAATAGCACTAGCAGTATCTCCACACCAGGCCTGGAAGCCAAGGAGGAGCGAGCAACAAGAGTGATATTACAGAAACCTGAAGATTAATTACAGTGTGATGTTTTAATCTCTGGCCATGCTATGATGACTAGAAGAATACAAAATCATTTTATAGAAGAATTTAAAGGCAAAGGCATGCAGGAGAAAAAGGACACATAGTTAATTGTTGGAACCCAACGGATCAACTTTGGGTCAGCAGCTGAAAAGTTGTTAGTTTGAATCCCTAACCCAAAAAGGTGGAACTATCTGTACGTCAATCTGACCTTCAACAATTAAGACACTTAATCCTTATTACTCTAGGTTTACGGTCAACACTGGCTGATCCTTGACTGTGACCCTGCTCTCCAAGGGTGTCTCCAGGGAAAAAAACACACACTCAAACAGGTTATGCAATTGCAATGTACATATGTAAGAACACCCTTATTTACAGTTTCCTGTAAAAACGACATTGACGTATCAAATTAAGGAAGGGAATTATTTGTGTTCTATTGCTTTCCTTTTTATCCATGCTGCATTGCAGAGAGAATCACTTCTGTCTGCAGCTTTTGTCGCTGATTAAATACAACAGAAAAAAAGGTGAGGAAAAAAAGGTGAGGAATATCTATTCTGACTTGCTTAATGGTCTGCCCAATACTTCCATATTAAATCCCCTTTGAACTGCATTTTCAGTCTCATTTCCTTTCATGTCATTTGGCCCTCTTCAGATAATCAAAAACCTTAATACATCACCAAGGTATTGTGGTTGTCTATTCTTGTCTATTCTCACCTTTAATTCACATAGAACATAATATCCTATTTCCCCAAATCATCTCTTCAATATGAAGAATATTCAGAAAGTCAATTTCTTTCCAAATAGGTTCTTAAATATTCTCTAAAAATGTCTACAATTCAGGAACTTGAATAAACCCTCCGTGGCCAAGTAAAATTATATTGTATTATGATACTGTGAGAGCACACCAGAAAAAGTGAATGAAAGTAAAGGTTAACATGACTAAGGATTGTAGACAAATAGATAGATCAATTCCTAGTTGATTGAAATCCAAAGGTTTGCGCACACGGAAGACTTAACTGGAGAGTCTGAACGATTCACAGCTGTTATATATCAAAAACCCCGGCCCACTGCATCTAAAGATAGATATAATTGAAGCAAACCATTTTGCAATTATATGTACTGGATGTTCAATGCACACAGCTGAAAGGAAAAATGTAATCATAGCATTATTAAACATGATTCCAAGGATGGAAGAATTGAAACTGTATTGATTACTTTGTCCAATAAACTTGTCTGATATGTGACAAATGGCGAAGGAGAAGAGTGGGCAACAGGGAAAAGAAAGGCTGCGTCTTGTTGTGGAGAACAGAACGAAAAAGTAATTATGTACAGTATGGATTTTCTACGATGCCCAATGTCCTGCCTGATTAACTCTCCATCCAGTATTGGTTTATAGACGTCACTATTGTCTGATCCTGCACATTGTTTAAAGTTGACCATCACTGGCCTACATGAATTTTTTCACTATTTTGATGCCCATGTGGAGGGTGAAGATAATGATGACTGACCATGTTATGTGCTAACAGATTGAGTCTCAGCTGTTGATGGTTGACATTTGTCGGATTCTTCCATTTGGGATAATTTCACTGAAACTGTGTCACGTTAGTTGCCTAAACCATTACACTTAGGGCAAAAAAGGAGACAGGTCTTTTGTTGCAATTACAGTGGCCTTTGCCTTTCGTTGATTTATTGCAATTGGAACTGTCTAAACAATGTTCCTATCGGTCCAATTGTGTTTCCCCTCTCAAAGGTGAGCTTTTCAAAATGGGGGCAGAACTAGTTTTTACAAATTCTTGGGAGCTTTTTAGCTAGTAAGTCTTTTTGCAATTCCAAATGAATGGCTGCTTCTAATATTGTGGTTTTCTTACACACAAGAAATGTTGATGGCCAGTTACTACCAGCTAAATACTCATATTAACATAGAGTTATGTCCGAAAATATTTGGAGACTGACACAATTTTCATAATTTTGGCTCTGTACGACACCACAAGGGATTTGAAATGAAACAACCAAGACGCAATTGAAGTGCAGAATATCAGCTTTAATTCAAGGGGCTGAAAAAAAATATCATATGAAACGTTTAGAAATTGCAACCATTTCTGTATACAGTCCCATTATTTCAGGGGGTCAAATGTAATTGGACAAAATAACATCCTAATAAATAAAATTTTCATTTTTAATACTTAGTCGAGAATCCTTTGCAGTCAGTGACTGCTTGAAGTCTGGAACGCATGCACATCAACAAACGCTGGGTTTCTTCCTTTGTGATGCTTTACCAGGCCTTTACAGCAGCTGTCTTCAGTTGTTGTTTGTTGTGGGTCTTTCTGCCTTTTGTCTTCAGCAAGTGAAATGCATGCTTGATCGGGGTAGGATCAGATTATTGACTCAGCCATTGCAGAATATTCCACTTCTTGCCTTAAAAAACTCCTGGGTTGCCTCTGCAGTATGTTTTGGGTCATTGTCCATTTGTAAAGTGAATCAACTTCGCGGAATTTGGCTGAATCTGAGCAGACAATATATCCATATACACTTCAGAATGAATCCGTCTGCTTCTGTGTTCTGTAACATCATCAATACACTAGTGACGCAGTGCCATTGGAAGCCATGCATGCCTATGCCATCACACCTCGTCCACAGTGTTTTACAGATGATGCTGTATGCTTTGGATCATGTACCGTTCCAAGACTTCTCCATACTTTTTTCTTCCCATCCTTCTGGTACAGGTTGATCTTAGTTTCATCTGTCCAAAGTATGCTGTTCCAGAACTGGGCTGCCTTTTTTAGATGTCTTTTTTAGAAGTCTAATCTAGTCTTTCTATTCATGAGGCTTGTGAACGGTTTGCACCTTGTGCTGAACCCTCTGCATTTGCTCTCCTGAATTCTTCTCTTTATGGTAGACTTGGATAATGATATGCTTACGAGACTGTTCTTCACTTGGCTGGATGTTGTGAAGGGGTTTTTCTGTACCATGAAAAGGATCCTACAATCATCCAACACTGTTGTCTTCTGTGGTCGTCCAGGCCTTTTTGTTTTGCAGAGCTCACCAGTGCGCTCTTTTTGCCAGAACACATAAGCGGAGCCGGCCTAGAAGAGTCTCTTGAATGAATGTCTCTTACTGAGTGAGTGAGTGAGTGAGTGAGTGGGTGGGTGACTGACTGACTGACTGCCTCTTGTTAAATAGTGTAGTGTTTAGAGACATGGACTACCAATCCAGGGGTTCCGCGTTTGAGTCTCGTCACAGTCAAATAAAATTATGCATTTGGATTTGCTTAGGCTAGACAAAAACCTTGCTGGCTACGTAGCTACGTTATAGCCAAAAATAAAACTGTTCGCGGTTATAATGTGAATATTTCTGATACATTTTCAAAGAACGCATCCGTGCATGCTTTTTGGGTCAGGATAGACTAATACTTTGGTTGCTACAACCATCAGTAGCTACATTATAGTTAGCCTAAAATAAAATTGTTTAAGGTTATATTGCGACTGTTTCTGGTGGATTTGCGAAGTATGCATCCGTGCATGCTTTTTGGGGTAATATAAGCTTGATCAAAACCCCTTTGTGCAGTAAAAGTGTACAGGTTTCCACGATTCTCTCATCTTTTCACTTGACAAAAAAGTCAGTCATCGTCACCTATATTGATAATTATTGTATCACGAAGGAAAGAAAAACCAACGTTGTTGTGCCATGAAATGAAATAGCTTTGGCTGTGTAAAGTTCATCTTCAGTCTCACTAGCAATTGCTCAATTCTTATGAGTATTCCAAGTAGTAAGTTAGTAGATACTAGTAAGCCTATTACTGGTTAATAAGCTGTTAAAACGGCCAGTGGCAAAAGCCATACAGTTCATAGATGCTATTTGAGGTGGAGGTAAACTTATTAAGAAATGTTAGTCAGTTTAACACAATAATTAAATATTCAAACTATTACTATTTTTCCCAACCTGGACTAATTAATACTGTACCAGTCTTGTTTGGTAAGAGAAGACGGAGGAGACAGGTTGTTTCACTGTTTAGAGGCTGGATTCTATACAGTGCCACTTGAAATACCTTACTTTAATGGCATATCTGTTAACACCATATAATGAACATATATATGTAAAAAAGCATATAGCCCCAGACAACATAGCTCCTAGGGTCACTCGGGTACTCAAACCCCTCCACCACGTTAAGGTGGCAGTTCTTGGAGGTATTTTTTTATTTTTTTTTATTTTTTTTTTGCAGCCGAGTGTGAAGCGGTGGGGATGAAAATCAGTACCTCCAAATCCGAGGCCATGGTCCTCAGTCGGAAAAGGGTGGCTTGCCCACTTCAGGTTGGTGGAGAGTGCCTGCCTCAAGTGGAGGAGTTTAAGTATCTAGGGGTCTTGTTCACGAGTGAGGGAAGGATGGAACGGGAGATTGACAGACGGATCGGTGCAGCTTCTGCAGTAATGCAGTCGATGTATCGGTCTGTCGTGGTGAAGAAAGAGCTGAGCCGCAAGGCGAAGCTCTCGATTTACCAGTCAATCTACGTTCCTACTCTCACCTATGGTCATGAGCTTTGGGTCATGACCGAAAGGACAAGATCCCGGATACAGGCGGCCGAAATGAGCTTTCTCCGCAGGGTGGCCGGGCGATCCCTTAGAGATAGGGTGAGAAGTAGCTATGTAGGTACCAAATATGCTACGGCAAATATCATTCACAAATTGTCTCTGTATTGACGTGAAATGATGGGAGTCTAGTAAATCCTTCTGGTTCAGTTAGTTCTGCCTTATTATGGATGCTTGGGATGATATAATATACCCTTTACCATAGAAAATATATTACTGACTTCAAACAAAATAGTAATTTGGGTTTTCAGACATTCTGTGAGGATTACACATCTGCACCCTCTCAGTCAGCGCAACGCCACTCACTTTTGGAGAAAAGATGACCACTCACTACCTCAAAAACTTTGAGTGTTCTCAAAAAGTCCCTTTAAGGAACTTTTAAAGCAATCCAAAGTAATTTACAATGTGTCCCAACTATGCGGGTTAAACTTAAATCCATTGGAATGCTTTAAGATTCCACAGAAAGGCATCCAATAGCCATTATCTCGGTGTCTGTGTCCTGGCTGGACTAAGACCCAGGATAAATGACAGAAGGCTATGTTTTCATTACAGTGAAGATTATTATTATTTATTTATTTTACACAGTGAAACTAATAACTGCTTAGTGAGTTAGGGAGGGCCTCCTCTCCATCGATTCTTAACCCTCTTTATCTATGTCCTTTCAAGTCGATCCATACTCCCCCTGACATTTCTCTGCCTTTCATTTAAAGTCCAATCCTACCGAGAGATTTGCCAGCATTGCGTTGCCAAAGCTCTCACAGTGTTTGTGAGGAGCAAAGGGGGCGGATCATGTAATCGGTCAAAAACCTTCTTAAAGATACGGAAATAGGGAGCAGTACGGAACTTTTGCCAATAACAATTTCAGTTTCCAATTTTGGGCAGGATGGCCACTATTTCATTTTGTTTGTGGATACTAAGTGGAATCACTATTGTTTCCTCAGTTATCCAGGAAAGTTTGAAAGTGAATGACTTTGATAACATGGGAAACACTGCACATGTGACACATACGTGACAAAATATTACATCTTGGGGGACCCCGGAGTGCATCTCTAACAGGAAAAACATATGTTTTCTTCTGAGAAATGGACAAACAATGGCTAAGTGCAATATTGAGCAGAACACAACCCTACAACAGGGGATCTCGTTATGCAACTGATTATGGTCTACTGTACTGTAGCTCAGCACCAATCATTGCCCAACATTGTCAAGTTGGTGGGAAGGATGTCAAAAAGGGTTGCCTTTTCTCTACATTTTGTAGGGACTTCTATAGTATTTTGGGTGCCGGCAATTTCATGGTTGTTTTTTTTGTTGTTGTGCATGTCAACCAAGTCAGTGGTGAATACTGTCATTATTAATGTCAACCAAGTCAATGGTGAATACTGTCATTATTAATGTCAACCAAGTCAGTGGTGAATACTGTCATTATTAATGTCAACCAAGTCAATGGTGAATACTGTCATTATTAATGTCAACCAAGTCAGTGGTGAATACTGTCATTATTAATGTCAACCAAGTCAGGGGTGAATACTGTCATTATTAATGTCAACCAAGTCAATGGTGAATACTGTCATTATTAATGTCAACCAAGTCAGTGGTGAATACTGTCATTATTAATGTCAACCAAGTCAGTGGTGAATACTGTCATTATTAATGTCAACCAAGTCAGTGGTGAATACTGTCATTATTAATGTCAACCAAGTCAGTGTTGAATACTGTCATTATTAATGTCAACCAAGTCAGTGGTGAATACTGTCATTATTTATGTCAACTAAGTCAGTGGTGAATACTGTCATTATTAATGTCAACCAAGTCAATGGTGAATACTGTCATTATTAATGTCAACCAAGTCAGTGGTGAATACTGTCATTATTAATGTCAACCAAGTCAATGGTGAATACTGTCATTATTAATGTCAGCCAAGTCAGTGGTGAATACTGTCATTATTAATGTCAACCCAGTCAGTGGTGAATACTGTCATTATTAATGTCAACCAAGTCAGTGGTGAATACTGTCATTATTAATGTCAACCAAGTCAATTGTGAATACTGTCATTATTAATGTCAACCAAGTGTAGGAGCATGCAAGACAAATTTTCTAGCATGTATGGTAGCCTACATGGTAGTGCATCACATGATCTCCATTGGAAAGGCACCTACTAGGATACTTCATATTTCCTCACACAGGGGCATCCAAGAGGGCCCTTTATCAAATTTCTTCCACTGGAAGGGCACCCAGTGGGAACTTTATCACGTTTTTTGGCACAAAGGACCACCTTGGAGGGCACTTAACCACTTTTCCTCACAAATAGGGGCACCCTATAGGGCACAGCATCACAATTTCTCTTTTGGAAGGGCGTCCATTAGGGCACTGCATCACGCTTTCTCGCACATTGGGGCCTCCTAGAGGGCACTTTATCACATTTTCTTGCACACTGGGAAACTGTAGATGGCACTTCATCATGTTTTATCAAAAGTTTGTTCTTTTAGTTTAAAATGATAATGAAATGATGACAATTATTGTGAAGTCCTTTTAGTTTAAGAGCTGTTTGAAATGACCATAGATTTTAGCCTGTTTTGGTGGGTTGGAGATTTGTCTTTCGCATTACATCACAATAGTACATCAGGTCTATATTTAATTCTCTGTCCATAGAATGCCAAAGCTGAGATCATTGAAGATAAAAGAAAAATGTAGCAATGACTTACTAAAACAAACAGAAGCTACACATGTTTTATTTGAGATCTTCTGTTGATTACTAAACATTTGTACATCGGGAGAATAAACATTTATATAAAAAAGTATCCGCTAGTTAGCTAATAAAAGTAAATTCCCAATCAATGTGATGATGCTTTGGGTCACAAAATGATTAGCTTGCTATTTAGCTAAAAACAAATCTGTCTAAACGTTTGTTTTCCAATAATTAAACTTGTTAGCTTACATAAACTGGAAAGCTATTTACATAAACTGGAAAGTGAGGTACACTGGCAAAATAAAAAATCTATTACTCAATCCCAAATATAACAGTTCAACACTTTCCTAAGAAACTGCAATTGTTATTGGTACAAATAAAAGGTCTTATATGAATCATACATGGAGCAAGGGGCCTGAGGGTTAAAAAGTATTAGACATTTTTTTTAATTATACAACGATGTGTACAATGTGTATGTAACAATTATTTATTCTGATGCCATAGAAATTAAAGTTGAGGTTTTCAATTTCAATTATTTATAAAACATTATGTAGAAATAAACACTTTGATAGTTGATCAGCACAGGTTTAGTATTTCATGCATTTACATGCCTTCATAATAGCCACACACATTTCTCAACTGAAATGGCTAAAAAACCTTTTTTAATATTAGTCAAATTGCAGCAACAGCACATTCAACTATTGGTTTACTTCCACTTTTGGTTACATAATTTAAAATCCAAAGTGCCAGAATAGAGAGCCAAATCCAACCAAAACAATAGGTCACTGTAAAATTATAAATGTTGACTTAATGGCATAGAACATTTAATTATTAATCAGTCACTAGGCTTGAGACAAAATGAAATTATAAGGAGAAACACTATGCATTGATTATGATTGGGAAAGGATTTTAATGTAGAAAAAGCTTTTCTTTCCGAACAAATGTCTTTCTCTACCTCCCTCTAATCTCCATCTCTGGCATCTCTCTATTCCATAATTTCTCTTGTCTTGCTAACTATCTTTACCTGAGTTAAACATTCTTTCTGTAGCGGTCTATGACGTAGCTATCGCATGCCTACAAAGTGATTCTTTAAGTCACCTCTCTTTCCTACTGACAAGTGTGCAAAGACTATTTGTGGAGTGCTAATGATGTTCACTGCCTGTCTGCTGAGAAACCAGAGGTGCTAATCTGACAGACACATGGTGTCAGAGGATAAAACACAAGAAAAAAAGAGACGGTGGGAGTACAATAAAAGGAAAAAGGGAAGGAGTGGGAATGAGAGAATATAAAATATGTATATTAATGAACAAGAGAGAAAATACCTTATTTAATTTTTTTAATTGGTCACAAAATAAATTAAAATAATTCACAGGGAGAGGAGTCACAGAAGGCTACAATATTAGCCCAACACTTTTTACTATCTATATAGATGAGTATGAAAAGCAGTTAAATGAATCGGCAGCCCCTGGGCCTTTTCTAAAACACTCTCTATTCAGATTACTTGGTCTAGTCTAAGTTTCACTAAAGATTTGTGAGGTTAAAGAGGATTGATTATTTATTTACCCCTCCAAGAACTGCCACCTTAACGTGGTGGAGGGGTTTGAGTACCCGAGTGACCCTAGGAGCTATGTTGTCTGGGGCTATATGCCCCTGGTAGGGTCTCCCAGGGCAAACAGGTCTTAGGCGACGGGTCAGACTAAGAGCGGTTCAAACCCCCCTTAATGAAGAACAACATTATGAGTACCGTGACGTCGCCCGGTATGGCGCAGCCGGGGCCCCACCCTGGAGCCAGGCCCGGGGTTGGGGCTCGTATGCGAGCGCCTGGTGGCCGGGCCTTCCCCCATGGGGCCCGGCCGGGCTCAGCCCGAACGGGTGACGTGGGGCCGCCCTCCCGTGGGCTCACCACTCACAGGAGGGACCATAAGGGGCCGGTGCGAAGAGGATCGGGCGGCAGTCGAAGGCAGGGGCCTAGACAACCCGATCTCTGGACACAGAAACTAGCTCTAGGGACGTGGAATGTCACCTCGCTGGCGGGGAAGGAGCCTGAGCTAGTGCGTGAGGTTGAGAGGTTCCGATTAGAGGTAGTCGGGATCACCTCTACGCACGGCTTGGGCTCTGGAACCACACTCCTTGAGAGAGGATGGACTCTTCACCACTCTGGAGTTGCCCATGGTGAGAGGCGGCGGGCTGGTGTGGGTTTGCTTATAGCTCCCCAGCTCTGCCGCCATGTGTTGGAGTTTACCCCGGTGAACGAGAGGGTCGTTTCCCTGCGCCTACGGGTCGGGGATAGGTCTCTCACTGTTGTTTGTGCCTACGGGCCGAACGGCAGTGTAGAGTACCCGACCTTCTTGGAGTCTCTGGGAGGGGTGCTGGAAAGTGCTCCGACTGGGGACTCTATTGTTCTACTGGGGGACTTCAACGCCCACGTGGGCAACGACAGTGACACCTGGAGGGGCGTGATTGGGAGGAACGGCCCCCCTGATCTGAACCCGAGTGGTGTTCAGTTATTGGACTTCTGTGCTAGTCACAGTTTGTCCATAACGAACACCATGTTCAAGCATAAGGGTGTCCATCAGTGCACGTGGCACCAGGACACCCTAGGCCGCAGGTCGATGATCGACTTTGTTGTCGTCTCATCTGACCTGCGGCCGTATGTCTTGGACACTCGGGTGAAGAGAGGGGCGGAGCTGTCAACTGATCACCACCTGGTGGTGAGTTGGATCCGATGGCGGGGGAGAAAGCTGGACAGACTCGGCAGGCCCAAGCGATCTGTAAGGGTCTGCTGGGAACGTCTGGCCGAGTCTCCTGTCAGAGAGATCTTTAACTCCCACCTCCGGCAGAGCTTCGACTGGATCCCGAGGGAGGTTGGAGATATTGAGTCCGAGTGGACCATGTTCTCCACCGCCATTGTCGAAGCGGCCGCTCGGAGCTGTGGCCGTAAGGTCTCCGGTGCCTGTCGAGGCGGCAATCCCCGAACCCGGTGGTGGACACCGGAAGTAAGGGATGCCGTCAAGCTGAAGAAGGAGTCCTATCAGGCCTGGTTGGCTTGTGGGACTCCTGACGCAGCTGACGGGTACCGACAGGCCAAGCGGACTGCAGCCCGGGTGGTTGTGGAGGCAAAAACTCGGGCCTGGGAGGAGTTCGGTGAGGCCATGGAGAAGGACTATCGGCTGGCCTCGAAGAGATTCTGGCAAACCATCCGGCGCCTCAGGAGAGGGAAACAGTGCCCTACCAACGCTGTTTACAGTAGAGGTGGGCAGCTGTTGACCTCAACTGAGGATGTCGTCGGGCGGTGGAAGGAATACTTCGAGGATCTCCTCAATCCCGCTGTCACTTCTTCCATTGAGGAAGCAGAGGATGAGGGCTCAGAGGTGGACTCGTCCATCACCCGGGCTGAAGTCACTGAGGTGGTCAAGAAACTCCTCGGTGGCAAGGCACCGGGGGTGGATGAGATCCGCCCTGAGTACCTCAAGTCTCTGGATGTTGTGGGGCTGTCTTGGTTGACACGCCTGTGCAACATCGCGTGGCGGTCGGGGACAGTGCCTCTGGGATGGCAGACCGGGGTGGTGGTCCCTCTTTTTAAGAAGGGGGACCGGAGGGTGTGTTCCAACTATAGGGGGATCACACTTCTCAGCCTCCCCGGGAAAGTCTATGCCAGGGTACTGGAGAGGAGAATACGGCCGATAGTAGAACCTCGGATTCAGGAGGAACAGTGTGGTTTTCGTCCGGGCCGTGGAACACTGGACCAGCTCTATACCCTCTACGGGGTGTTGGAGGGTTCATGGGAGTTTGCCCAACCAATCCACATGTGTTTTGTGGATTTGGAGAAGGCATTCGACTGTGTCCCTCGCGGCATCTTGTGGAGGGTGCTTGGGGAATATGGGGTCCTGGGTCCTTTGCTAAGGGCTGTCAGGTCCCTGTACAACCGAAGCAGGAGCTTGGTCCGCATTGCCGGCAGTAAGTCAGACTTGTTCCCAGTGCATGTTGGACTCCGGCAGGGCTGCCCTTTGTCACCGGTTCTGTTCGTAATTTTTATGGACAGAATTTCTAGGCGCAGCCAGGGGCCGGAGGGTGTCAGGTTTGGGGACCACACAATTTCGTCTCTGCTTTTTGCAGATGATGTTGTCGTGTTGGCCCCTTCTAACCAGGACCTTCAGCATGCGCTGGGACGGTTTGCAGCCGAGTGTGAAGCGGTGGGGATGAAAATCAGTACCTCCAAATCCGAGGCCATGGTCCTCAGTCGGAAAAGGGTGGCTTGCCCGCTTCAGGTTGGTGGAGAGTGCCTGCCTCAAGTGGAGGAGTTTAAGTATCTAGGGGTCTTGTTCACGAGTGAGGGAAGGATGGAACGGGAGATTGACAGACGGATCGGTGCAGCTTCTGCAGTAATGCAGTCGATGTATCGGTCTGTCGTGGTGAAGAAAGAGCTGAGCCGCAAGGCGAAGCTCTCGATTTACCAGTCAATCTACGTTCCTACTCTCACCTATGGTCATGAGCTTTGGGTCATGACCGAAAGGACAAGATCCCGGATACAGGCGGCCGAAATGAGCTTTCTCCGCAGGGTGGCCGGGCGATCCCTTAGAGATAGGGTGAGAAGCTCGGTCACCCGGGAGGAGCTCAGAGTAGAGCCCCTGCTCCTCCACATCGAGAGGGGTCAGCTGAGGTGGCTTGGGCATCTTTTTCGGATGCCTCCGGAACGCCTTCCTGGGAAGGTGTTCCGGTCCCGTCCCACCGGGAGGAGACCCCGGGGAAGACCTAGGACTCGCTGGAGGGACTATGTCTCCCGGCTGGCCTGGGAACGCCTCGGTGTCCCCCCGGAAGAGCTAGAGGAAGTGTCTGGGGAGAGGGAAGTCTGGGCATCCCTGCTTAGACTGCTGCCCCCGCGACCCGGCCCCGGATAAGCGGAAGAAGATGGTATGGTATGGTATTATTTATTTAGACCACATCACAGGAATATTACCCTGGGACAAAAGGAGTTGTGCAGACATTTGAGCATGCAAAGTTATGCGTAAGCTAGATCACAATGTGTGCAAACTGACAAAATCTCCTGTTATAGAACAGGATTATCCATGCAATCCATGCTCTTTCCTCCTGATCCTTTCAAATGCTGTTGTTGCCAATGTGCCAGTGTGCCAGTGTGCCAATGTGAGATGTTTTGTAGTCACTTCCCAAAAACTAATACCTTTTCTGATTCTGTTTATGGAGCGGGAAGGACTTACAGAAGCAGACTTTCAACATCACTGTTGATTCCACTCCAATACACATTGAGCAAGGAGACATATTTAGATCTCAGTAGCCATGGCTAGCATCGGTCGGTGTCCCATGTTACATCTGAAGGTGAGGTGCGACAACTGACATTTTCATCTACTTACACTACATAATAATTTTCCTCTGACACTAGCCCGGCCACAAGTCTTGTTCATCTAAAGGAAACTAAAATCATAGTATGAAAACACTACATGGGTATATCTATGGGTATGGAGATATATAAATCACATATAAATCACATGTACATGCATATTCATTATTGTCTTTCTTCCCCAAATACAGAAGGTAAAGTTCAACATTCACAGAATAATTAAAACAGAGAAACTTTGTATAGTTTTTAGGAAAGGTCTAATGTTAAAGAGTTGGCAACCCAGTATGCCATAGCTTGCCACAAGCTAAGGGAGGAAACATGAAATTTACAATTCAATATATTGTTAAGTAATCAACAATTTAGTTACAAACCAGTCATTTTATACATTTAGTCATTATTACATTTCTGTATTGGATATATGTTTTATAAGTATACCTTATAATTATACAGTACAATGCTTATATTATAAAGCACATGTATTTACATGTAGTTGTTATGTATTTTTATCTACTATACTCACTGTTGTTCTCACAGTTGTTTTCGAGAGAAAGAAAATTCCACACTGTAACAGAGGTTACATTGCCAATGTGAACACACTCACCAATTATCTATTCTGTGTAAAAAATACCATACTGATCTACTGTGTGTTTCATTAGCATCTAGAAGACATTCTTGCAACATAGATGACATCAATCCCACACACTTTGGCACTATCCTGTTCTATTCACAATATTGCCCCGCTAAATTTCCAACAAAAGGCGTTAATGCATGATATCACCCTTAACACACACCCACAGGCTAACATAGATGAGGTAATTTACACCTCCACACTAGTGGTTTACTCAGCGGGAGGGAATATCAAAAAGAGCCCCTAATAAAGGCAGCCTCAGCACCCCAAGATAATAACTTTCATGTCAGTCACTTAGGACCTTTTTAAGGAGTCTAAATCAGGAGAATAGATATTCATTATAATATTCCCGACCCCTGCTAACCCAGTAGCTCTGTTTAATTTGCTGCCATGCAGCCCTGAGCCTGAGAAAGGTCAGTGAATGAAAACAATGGCAGGACAGCTACCAGGCATGGAATCAGGTGAAGTGGATAAATTGGCCTTTAAACAGGAGGGAGCAAGAGATTGAGAATGAGTAAGTATAGAGTGCAGTGGTAGGATATATGGGCTACATAGATTGTTTTTTAGAGAGAGAAAGAGCGAGAGACCAGAAGGGACAGAGAGAGACAGAGAAGGGGCAATAGAGAGACAGAGCAAGAGACAGAAAGGGAGAAGCAAGAACATATAAACTGACGAGGTGAGACAGAGATCATTGAACTATAAAAGAATTAGAGACAGCGTCCAAGATGGCTGACCGTTGCTGTCAACATAATCTACTCACATTCGCATACACCATTGAGGTGGCTGCCATGTGCTTTACAGAGCCCGCAACACCTGCGCAGAAGCACTCAGTCCAAGCTGGAGCCCAGTGAGAGAAGCTATGAACAAACAAACAAAACTGCCTCAGCAACAATCAATGTAATAATTTAATGCAGGTTTTGTGCACAAAGGTGATAATGATATCATTTCAAAGTGGTATTTCTCTATGGGATTTGTGTTTTTGTGCCAGAAAGGCTGCAACCCTGGCCCGTTGAATGACAAGGAAGGATAAAATAGAGGAGCAAAGATAAGGAGAAGGAACGTTTGAAAGAGGAATAGGAAAGGAAAAAGACAGACAGGGTTCACACCTGACTGGTGTCCAGATAAAAAGGTTACTAGACAGTCATTGTTTTATTCCACCAGAGTGCCTGGCAGCCTGCCAATACCACCATGAAGAGTTAAGAGTGAATTTTAATACAGTAAGATTTTTCTGCATTAATAAACACTTTGACATTCATATGCAGCATGGATGTTTTACAAGTCAGGAATTAGGTAGCTTTCATTATTAATTGACATTGAATCAGTTGCTCTAACTCAATTTCAGTACGTCCCGCCCCTCCCCTTCTCACAGCTATGGTCTAGTACCTTGTGGACCCAGGGAACCATTCTGAGCATTTTGTGCCATTCTCTGCATTCAGTGTTCCAGTCACTGCTACTTACATGCTCTGTTGTATTCGCAATTTACATTTTCTGTCGTATAAGCAATTTAACATGCTCTGTTGCAGCCTTCACTAGAAAGTCCTGGTGCCACTTCAGTCAGCACAACATTGTGGTTGTTGCTAGCTTCTACAGCCACAAACAGATAAACCCCGCTTATGTTGTCAAAGTGTCTTACTGAAATATGATTTTAAGCATAACTTTTACTTTAACCGTACCCTGATGTTTTTATAGGGCGCAAAACAGGAGAAGTTTTGTAACCACTGCATTAGCTGCTATAGTTTCCTTCAAACACATACAGTAATTTGGTTATTACACCATAGATCAGCACTGGGATTAAAAGCGGTATGTTAGTTTAATGTCAAGAGAAGTTGTTATTTTGAAAGAACAGTTGAGCTGTTGTCATGCACTCTCCCTGTAAATCTGTAAATTCCCCTGGATCCCAATCCAGCCCCTATCCCCTACACCAGAGGTATTTAAATCTGACCCTATGAGGTACAGAGACTGCTGGTTTTCTGTTCTACCTCACCCAACTAACGTTCCAGATCTAAATAAGTCCCTAATTACAAGTGTGGAACTGGGTTCATGAGGTAAGTTTGAGGGCCCTGCACACCTGTTTGGAGTGCCCTTCATGGTCCTGTGGCGTGTAACAACATGTGACGATTAGAGGTCTTTATACTGAATAGGTTAGAGCGGACGGCGAAAATAACGCACATTGTATCTAAAACTGCTGGCCGGTGGGAGTACGGGAACTGAGCTGTGGTTCTGCCCATCCATTGGTTATTGTCATGTATTAATGTAATAATATTATGAATTAGATGAAAGAAACTGTTTTGCTTGGCGGCACTGTTCCACTGTAGTAGCCAGGTTCGACAGCCTCTCTCTTTTCAGAAACAGTTGTCGTGAAGGGGCGGTATCCTATTTTAACATTTATGTATGCATTTAAATAAATTGTCAATTGATGGGCAAATATACCTTCATATGTATTAAATTTAATTTTGAAAACAGTTATATTTCACAGACATTTTTATATCCATGTGTTCTGTGTTGGAAAACTTTTGTGAAAGATATTTTTTACCTTGTTTTGAATTAAATACGACTAGTAAGTTCTGCACCTGAGTCTCAGTCTGTCTTCTGTGAATCATTACAGTATGGTCGAGTCTGTGTGTGTGTGTGTGTGTGTCAGTGTCAGTGTATCCGGTCAGTTTTGTTGAGCTAGAAGGTGTCCATGAAAGAGGCAGAAATTGGTTGCGTTAATGCAGGTTCTAAGTGATCAGCATGTAGTGGTCAGTGTGGACTTTGCTGTCAGTATGTAAGACTAACAGGCGCATGAATGACAGTATTTTTAAATGAGTGTGAACACGGATGAATGCAGAGATCAATTAAGCACCGTGAAGAAGCACTCCCGAAAGAAGGACAGCCGCAATGAGAGGGATGAGCTGGCATGTGTGATGAATGCAGACAGGTCGACTCTTTGGTTAGAGAGAAAAGCAGATGATAGACGCTCTGGATACATTGAAAGCTTCTCAAGGCCATCTAGTTGGAGTGGCAGAGAAACTGGATGAGATCCGTAGGCAAACGGACAAATAATTTTTCCTTCATCTAAGAATAAGGAGGTAGTGGTGGCGTGTCCAGGGAGACGGGAGAGAAATGCAATCTGATCTCAGCAGGTTGCGGGTTGACAGGAAGTCAGTGCAGGTGGCCTGTCATCCAGGGGGGCGGCAGACTTCAGCAAGGACGCGGCCGAGAGTTGCTAAGTAGCCGCTTTCAAGGCAACTAACATCTAGTCCTCCCCCCTAATTATTGTTTGATCATTCTTAACACCATGAAATGAAAGCATTTTATCTGTCAAGTCTGTTTGAATATATTAACTAAATAATTAACTGGTATAGACTAAATAAAAACTCACCGTGGACCTCAGAGAATAACAAGCAACTGTTCCTTTTGGAAGTTGCTTTTTGGTGCTGTTCTGACTAAATTGCATTGGCAAAAAGGTTTTTTCATCTTGCTCCATGGTTTGCATACTCCTATTACTGCTATTGGAGTATCAAACAATGATTTGGGACTGCAGAAACCTTGAGTAATTGGAAGAACACGTCATGTATAAACTGTGTAAAAGATAAATGGTAATGGTAATCTAAAATGTTACCATGGTAAACATTTGTATTCTATTAATCTAATGGAAGACAACTCTTTAATCTAGGAGCTCTATTTGATGAGGTTGGGAACGGAATGGATTCAGTGAAAAAGCGTCTTTGTCTGGCTCCATGTCTTGCGTAATGCTACTACTACTATCAAACAATGATTAAGGAAAAAGTCTGAGTAGTTTGGGAAAGCACGTTGTGTGTACAGAGCACAAAAGGGCAACTGTGAGTCTGAAACTATTCTTTCTAGACAAAATTGACAGTTTCCATTTGGGTTCCTACGTCCTTCGGGAGATGCTTTTCTGAATTGAAAACAGGATCATCTGTATAAATATTCTGTTGGTATATAAAAAAGATAAACAGACTGAACAAATAATATTTTAAATGATGGAGCCCTTTTTGACAAGTAAAATATAGCAATAATAGCTTAAATGTCAACCCATCTTCATAGTCAATTTTTCTAAATGAAGCCTGGTGAATGACTGTGTATCATGACAACTCATTTTTCTATTGATTCACCCAACCAAATCATCTGCTTGAGCCGCCAATTAAAAGTTTGTTGCGTCAGTACCACCACAAAATATCAGTCTGGAACCGTGAACGTATAATGCTGTTAAACAGCAACTACATCATCAGGGCATGCCATTATCATTACACATTACAGAATGTATATTCTCTACTCCCAAATCAATCAAAAACCATAAACCACAGAATCATGATTTTATTTGGCTTCCCAGCGTTTCCATAGAAACCCTGAAAGGCATTATTTGAATTGTATGTATTAGAGCAGTGATTAGAAATACAGGCCTTGCTCTTGCCCGTACACCAGTAGGACAAAGAAAGACAATGATCATTTTAATCTGAGCGCATCCAGCCTTGCATCTACCCAGTCTGCAACGTCTCGATTACCAAGGTCTCAGAGAAACATATCCAGGACTCCACTGCTGGGGGGTTTATCATTGCCATGCAGTCAGTGTCACAAGGTCTTTTGTTTAGAGGTATAGAAAGCTGTTTTGGTTTTTAGACTAAAAGCTTTAGTCTCAAAGAATTTGGGAGAACGAGAAGCTTGATACTGGGCTTGATACTGGGGTGGATACTGGGCTTGATACTGGGGTGGATACTGGGCTTGATACTGGGGTGGATACTGGGGTGGATACTGGGCTTGATACTGGGGTGGATACTGGGCTTGATACTGGGGTGGATACTGGGCTTGATACTGAGGTGGATACTGGGCTTGATACTGGGGTGGATACTGGGCTTGATACTGGGGTGGATACTGGGCTTGATACTGAGGTGGATACTGGGCTTGATACTGGGGTGCAGTAGAGCAACTGAGGTGTGGCAACTGTGGTGTTTACATCAACCTTGTTGTCAATGTAGTGTGGAGCATGCAGAGACTGTAGCCTAAAACATAAAGACAACTGTTAGAAACTTTAGCCCGCCACATAAAGTCAATGGTCAGAGGCTTTAGCACGCCACATAAATGACATCTGTTGGAAGTTTTAGCCTGTCACATAAATAACATCTGTTAGAAGCTTTAGCCCACCACATAAACACGACTGTTAAAAAGGCGAATTTCAACTATACCAGCTATTCGCAGAGCTTTCCACACAGTGCTGGGCTGTTCAACAAAGTTTACAGTGACAGATCCCCCACGGTTGTATGTTTACTTTCTCCACAACACTGCCACCTACAGGTCTAAGATAAAGACACTGTAGAGTCAACAGGGCTGAGCGATTTTTTCTATCCTTATTTTACCAGATACGTTGACTAGGCATATTCTGATTTACAGTAACAACCTGTTCCTGAGCAAGTAGGCAAACTACTTTGCTCAGGAATAGAATGAAAGATTTTTCGACCTGACCGGATCAGGGATGTTATCTAGCCACTTTTGAAGTCCTATTCCCAAGATTTAGGTGCTGATTTCAAAATAATAGTTGTTAACCATTCTTGTTAGAATTTGGATAGCGCTTGGGCTTATTGTCTTGCTAGAAGATCCACTTGTGACCAAATATCAGACTTCTATTATCATGTAATCTTAACATTACTTTTTCAATTCCAAGTGATTGAAAAAATTGGGAAAAATGTGTTAGAATAGTCAAAATCATGCCAAAGAAATGTAAGAAAAAGCCTAAGTGATGTTATTGTCAAAAGGGTATAAGATCCTGGAAGACTGAAAATATGGGCACACATTTTTTTTAATATTTGTGTTAGTATTATTTATTTTTATTTTCAAGTGTATATTCCAAATATAAAATGCACAAATGCAGCTTTTTCAAACACAAGTGCAGGGGACCTCTCAGCTGAGACAATTTTCACGTTGCATGTCAACATGTCAACCAATATTGTTAAGCTAAAAAATGTTTTTGGTAGGTCCTCAATAAGAAAACAATACCATCTTTATATTATGGTTTAAGAAACACTTCAAAGGATGGAAAAAGGATTTTAAAACTCTGATAACACTAAATACGCACATGATGCATTTTCAAGAAGTAGTGGGTGATTAGTAGCCACTAATGAGGTAAATGTGATGCAATCGAGTCAGGAGTCAGAAGCCCTTAGTAGCTGAGAACACTTGACTAACCTTTTAGGATGTATCATGACTTGGGACTTTCCAACTGATTCTTATTGGAGATGTCATATTGGATTTTGTTTTCCCGTAACAATTCTATAATCTATAGTCTAGTAGAAATTACATATGATAATATGGTACTAACAAAAATTCAGCATGAAAAGCCCATAAATCCTTGAGGATTAGCAATTCTTTAAATGTTATAAGGCATCCAGCATGAATTACAGTGCCTTCGTAATGTATTCAGATGCCTTCACATTCTCCACATTACGTTGTGTTATAGACTTAATTTTGTAACTGACCAAAAATACAAGTTCTGCCATTAATCAACACACAAGACCTCACAATGACAAAGCATTAACCTGATAATAGAAATCTGTGCCAATTTAGAAGCAACTTTAGCAGTGATCACAGTTTAGTTTTTTTGGGGTCAACCAGCTTTTCACTCCTGGATTTGCGTAGATTCTCCCATTCTTCCATGTAGATCATCTCGAGCTCAGATTGGGTCGGGATCTTCAGGTCTCCTCACAAATGGTCAACTGGTTTCAAAGTCATGTCTTCAGTTGGGCCATTTAAGGACTGTTGTGGAAATTCTTTAACTGATGTATACTTGGTCCTATACATGTATAAATGGGTTACTAGTTATAGGTACTGAGTCCCCATGTTTTGATGAAAAAAGGAATGTAGGAGAGGGGGATCTGGTATTTGCCTAGGGGGCATCATTGACTGGTATCAGCAGATTAAAGGGTTACTTGTAAATCTGCCCATCTGTATAACTCATCAGGGCATCTATTGTCAGTTCGGATTCTGTTAGAGCTCTTTAGAGTTCAAGAGGTTACCCGTGTGGGGTAGGACAGCGTGCCCCTTGTGGAAAGCCTAGGTATTGTTAGAACAAAGGGAATGTGTTTCATTGACAAGACAGATGGGCAGCAACTTACCACACCCCTTGTAACTATAATAAATACGGATTGTTCATGTATCTACATTAGAGACTCCTCGGATGATTATGTTTGTAAGCGTTTGACGCGTCTCTCTATTTGCAAATATACGTAATTATGCCAAGAGAATTTTGTCTCTGTACTTGCTCCTTTAGGAGTTCTGATCGATGAAATTGCCATCACAGGACATTCACAGACTTGTCACAAAGCCACTCCAGAATGGTCTTGGCACTATGCTTTGGCATGTTGTCATGGTGAAAGATGAATCTTCGCCTCAGCCTGACGCCTTATACAAACTGAATCTGATTTTCTTCAAGGACATCTATGTATTTTGTTTCGTTCATCCCTCCCTCAATTCAGTTCCTGCCACTGAGAAACATCCTCTGTAGCATGATGGTCACATCACCATGCTTCACTCTGGGGATGATATTAATCAGATGATGAGCGCTATCTTGTTGTCACCATATGTAGCACTTGGCATTCAGGCCTACTAGTTCAATTTATTTTCTCATCAGACGAGAGAATCTTGTCGCTCATGTCCTCCCATGGCTTCCATCTAGCCACTCTACCATAAAGGCCCGATTAATGGAGTGCTGCAGAGAAGGTTGACCCTCTGGCAGGTTGTCAAAACTCTGAAAATCTGTTAGAGTGGCCACTGAGTTCTTGGTCACCTACCTAAAGGTGGCTCTTCTTGCCCAGTTTATAAATTTGGCTGGATGGCCAGCTCTAAGAACTCTTCCATGATTAAGTGAACTGTTCTGTTGGGAACTTGAATGCTTGAACGCTACATAGATCTGAGGTCTATGTCGAGTTCCTTGAACTTCAAGGCTTTGTTTTGCCTCTGACATGCACACTGAAGTGGGTCCCTGTAGATACGTAGAAATGTATGTGCCTTTCTAAATCAGGTGCAGTTACTTGAATTTGCCACAGTTGGACATCTATCAAGTTCTCTCTGAGATTCAGGACAAAGGATGCACCTGAGCTCTATTTAGAGTGTATGAATACTTTTTAGTTTTTCTTTTCCAATAAATTTGCACTAATTTCTAAAAACAGGGTTTCTCTTTGTCGTGACAGGATTATTTGTGTAGACTGACGGCAAAACAGAACACTGACAACAAAGAAAAGGGGACAGGAGAGGATAGATGTGGGTTGGGGAAGGAGAGGGATGGTGTGAATGGTTGTAATTACAGAAAGATATTGATGAGACATCACCAAGTACAACATCAGTAGTATGTGTGTGCGTGCGTGTGTGATAGAAACCTTTCTAATCCACAATAGCGGTTAATTACAGCACAGCCGTAAAAGACCCTAAGCCGATTAATCTGCTGCAACATGGAGCCCTGCTTATACATGGGCAAAAAAGATTTCAATGGGAAGAACAAAATGCAGCACGACACAGGCAACTGCTCCTGTTGCCTACAGGTGTTTTATGGAGGGGGAAACATCTTGTGAAGGAGAAGGAGGGAAGAAGGGATGAAAGGAGAAAGACAGAATGGGCCACGCGGTTTAATCCCTTGTCAAAGGTAATTATGAAGATGCACGGTGGGTTAGCCTAAGGCCTTTAGGAGAAGTGGGAGACAGAGAGGTTAGGAGCCATAAACAGGTCGTAAACTGATTCAGCAGTGGTTGGAACTTTACTAGAATGTAATCAAGGAAAGAAGAGACCAATATCACGGTCGACATTAGCAAGGTACTGAAAAATCCCTTTAATGGGGGTTGATGTAAAACGTTGATGTAAAAAACGTGCCGTGATCTTCCCTCTTTTGTATAACCATCTTATTCCAACACAAAAAATCTTATGGTGGCATGCTTGTCGGATCAATCATCACTTGGGTTATACACATTTAAACCTTCAGCAGAGCATCTGTTAGAAGGGAAAACAAGGCCTTTCTCCATGTAGGTATTTAGAACTCTCCAATAGGTTGTCCAATGATCCATCAAACACACTGGTCATCCATCAAACACACTGGTCATCCATCAAACACACTAGAGATCCATCAAACACACTAGTGATCCATGAAACACACTGGTGATCGATCAAACACACTGGTCATCCATCAAACACACTAGTGATCCATCAAACACACTGGTCATCCATCAAACACACTAGTGATCCATCAAACACACTGGTGACCCATCTTACACTGTCATGATCCACTAAACTCAGCAGGTCTCATAGTGATTAGTTAGAGCAATACAGGGGCTTGGTGGGAAATGTGTTCTGACACCCCTTGGCTAGTTTTGCGCTTAGCGTAAACAGTATTAGCCACAGGGCCAATGTTGTTCTCTGTTTAACCTCCCTCTTAGCTGCTGTGTTGGCTGGTTATCCTGTCCTGGAAATGCGGTCTAAGCCCCCTGTCTGGGCTCTACACAAGAGCTATTAATGCTTCACACACACCTCCCTCTCTCCTTTTGCTACGATCCTACGTTCAACCAGTGGCAGCGAGGGAAGCAGGACAGCAGTGTTTTTCAATGCGTGTTTGACCCTGGGAGAAAGTGCTGCCAGACGGGGAAATATGTGGCAAAAAACAAGGGGCTGGAACAGAGAGAACACTTGAGGGATACGGCGAGTGGGAGAGCTCAGGAAGAGTAAGTACAGTGACAACATCTGAGTGTGTGGAGTGTACTCTATAAGTGTTCGTGTAAGCATGGGTGAAGTGTCACTCCTGCTGCAGGCAGTCTAGTGGCCTGGATTTCCTGGTTGGCATGTAGCATATTGCACTGAAACACTGCTGTAGCCTTCTGTAAAGTTTATAACTGGGAATGGGGTGGACTACAGAGTTAAGGCTCTTAAAAGAAAATTCAACATTGTTGTGACATCACCTTGAGTGACATGCGGGTCAAAGGGCTCTGACCTCTGTTGACACCTGACTAATAGCTAACAATTACGCAAACTGCCCTCTTCTCTAGGGAACAAATGAATAAATGTGAGGAAAAAATTATAATATCATCACGGATTACCATTTGGTATGCTATGACCGGTGTCTTCAATAGGTCAGTGGCATTACATACATGAGTAGCTTCCCAAACAATTCTGAAAGCATATGTCATTTTCATATATTCTTCAGAAAACTGTCATGAATAAATCTTAGTATCCGACACTGCAAGCTTCTGGAAACAATGTAAGTGATAAAAAGGTGCGGGAACATTATTCCACTCTTGTTTATGCATTATTGTCTTAAAATACTAAACCAAGCAACATCTGTCAGAACAATACGACAATATTGCGCCTTTTGTCAATGTTGTAGATTCATGTGTAGCCAGTTAATTCACAACCCCATTTTAACAAAAGGTTGGGATGCTGCGTAAAATGCAAAGAAAAACAGAATGCAATGATGTCCAAATCATTTATTTTCATAGATCCACAAATACAATTTAAAACATGCAAAGAAGAAACCATACATAAACAAGATCCAAAAATCCTGCTGCCTTCTCTGGGCCCGAGGTCATTTAAGATGGACAGAGGTGAAGTGAAAAACTGTCCTGTGGTCTGATAAATCAAAATGTTTTATTATTTTTGGGAATCATGTATGCCACCTCCTCCGGGCTAAAGAGGAGAGGGACCATCCGGCTTGTTATCAGCGCACAGTGGAAAAGCCAGCATCCGTGATGGTATGGGGGTGCATTAGTGCATATGGCATGGGTGACTTGCACATCTGTGAAGGCACCATTAATGCTGAACAATATATACAGGTTTTGGAGCAACATATGCTGCCATCCTGACAACATCTTTTACAGGGAAGGCCTTGCTTATTTCAGCAAGACAATGCCAAACCACAATCTGCTCATATTATAACAGCATGATTCCGTAGTAAAAGAGTCTGGGTGCTAAACTAGCCTGTCTGCAGTCCAGACCTGTCACCCAATGAAAACATTTGGCGCTTTTTGAAATGAAAATTCTGACAAAGGAGACCCCGAACTGTTGAGCAGCTGCAATCCTAGATCAAGCAAGAATGGGAAAACATTTCACTTTCAAAACTACAGCATTTGGTCTCCTCAGTTCCCAAACGCTTACAGAGTATTGTTAAAATAAGAGGTGATGCAACCCAGGTAAACATGCCCCTGTCCCAACATGTTTTGAAGCATATTGCTGGCATCAAATTCAAAATTGGCATGTATTTTCCAAAAACCAAAACATTTCTCAGTTTCAACATTTGATATGTTGTCTTTGTACTATTTTCAATCAAATATAGGGATAAATGATTTGCACATCATTGTATTCTGTTTTCATCTTCATTTTACGTAGCGTCACAACTTTTTTGGAAACAAGGTTTTAAAAGGCATGATGGAAATCTGTTATGGATTAAATTACCAAGAAAGTAAACCTGACAGTCTGCGCTTTAACCCATAGTATCATTTTAAATCAAAAGTGTTATTGTCCAAATACTTTTGGGTGTTCCCTGTATTTATTTTAAATCAGACAGACCCAGAAACACAAGTGAATAGCTGACATATGGGATGACACTAACAACAAACACACCCACACACTTATGTGCATCTGCAAGGGGCAGGTACGTCAGACGAGGCTGGACAGGATATGCATTCATATTATTTAATTCTAATCCCCTGTAATCTGCATGTGTGACAGAGACCTGCATGCTGTTGCGTATGCATTACATACTAATTAAGGACTGTATTAATCCAGAGACAGGCCTTTTGGGAGAGCTGGACTAGGTTGCTTCACTCCTGATAACCAGCATCCACATCCACCCCCCCCGCCCCCATCAGTCTCTCTTTAATACATTCTCTGTTGTGCAAGAATAAATTGACTTAAATAAATTTTTTTTTTTTCATGAAGTCCTTGAAGCTGTAAACATTCCAAAGTGAATGAGAGGTTTTGAGTGTTTTGGGGTCATGAACCCATTCGAGATGCTATGTCCAGCATATCCATATGTTGCTGTTGCAATTCCGATTTTGTCACACTGAGGACATTATATTGAGAAAAATAAATAAACATCCCCTGCTACAATCTTAATCACTACTTTAACAGGTGGTTGCAGGTCTAATAGTTCTACTGAAACTTAAGTTAACGTGTTAAAAACAGAGGAAAAGTATAGTGCACCCTGTATTTCTGTTAAAAAGCAATCGTAGCATGATTGAGTCTCAAGTACTTGGGCTTTCATCATGAGATATCTGCACCCGACTTTTGGAGGAATATTTTTCCTTTAAGAAGTTGTAAACAGAGGAGGATACAGACAGGTTGGAGAACAGTGGGATTGAACTGGGACTGAACCCTGGTCTCTTGTAGGGAGCTGTATATGCAACTTATGCCAGGGAGTGTTACTACTAAACAATATAATGAAGGAGGTGGCAAAGAGTTGTTTATCCATACAAATCAAATAGTAAGTAATAGTAAGATGAGGCTGTGGCCGTGGTAAGTGAGCTACTCACTGCTCAGAGCAGGAAGGGTGAGTGAAATGTGCGGACAGTCATGGACAATCCCCAGGGAAATCAGAACACTGTTGTTTTAATGGCTTGAACAACATAAAACAAATCATACATGGAAGGATTACCGTAGGGTTCAGAGGTACATTACTCAACATTAGCCATAATGAATTACGGCAAATGACACACATTTGGTATTAAGAGACAGGGCTGATCAGGAGCATGGAAAGGATACCATTGAGGCTGAGGATTTCCAGTTGGATTAAACAAGGAGCCAAAAAAAACTCAGGCGCCGAGGGCAATTAGTGGACACTAAGGAGGTGGGGGTTAACAGGATAGGCTGTATTACTGCCACAGTGAAAGTCATGTTACCTGGCGAGTTGCTACTAACTACTAACTGCCATGGCAGAAGGCTGTTAAGAGTGACCAAAAGAGGGAATATATACTGGGGGTTTAAACTATTAGAGGGAGAATCAGGGGTGAATGCCAGGATGGAAACAGATTATGAACAAATGATTACATATTGGAAGAGAAAAAAGTCACTAAAGAGGTTGTGGATAACAGTTAGCTGAATTCTATGAAAACCAGAAAAGGAACCAGTAAAGCCTAGTTCAGCCGGCCCGCAATAAAAATGTATAAACACTGTTGTCCTCACCATATTCAAACATGACAGGCACTGTCATTAACCACTATGCCACAGCACTACACCTCTCACCAGTCGCTAGACACCATTAAGCATTGTCTTAAACTGACTTAACATTTCTTATTAAGTTTACTTCCACCACATACAGCGTCTATGAACTGTATTTGCCTCTGGCCCTTTTAAAAGCCAGTAATAGGCTTTACCAGTATCTACTAACTTACTGGAATAGTCATAAGTATTGAGCAGTTGCTAGCGAGTCTGCCAAAGCTATTTCATTTCATGGCATAAGAACATATTTTTTTCTTTCATGGCATAACAACATACGTTTTTATTTCATTCCTGAATGACACTGATACAATAACTATCAAGAAAGGTGAAAATAACTTTTTCATCCAGTGAAAAGACGAGAGGTTCGTGGAATCTACTAGAAATAGTCGCAATACTGTATAACCGTAAACAGTTTTATTGCGGCCCACAAATAAAATGTATAAATCTCGTAGCTCTCAACAGATCCGAACTTAGGTGTTCCACGTGAGAGGCACTGTCTTTAACCACTACGCCACGGTATTACGTGCTTCAGTGGGTGCTAGACACCATTGAGGATTGTGTCAAACTGACTAATGTTTCTAATTAAGTTTACCTCCACCATAGCGTCTATGAACTGTGTGGCTTTTGCCACAGGCCATTTAGCAGCATATTAACCAGTAATAGGCTTACTAGTATCTACTAACTTCCTAGGAATAATCATAAGAATTGATCAATTGCTAGCAAGACTGAAGATGAACTATTCCGTGCCAGAAACAGTCGCTATATAACAGTATACAGCTTTAGTTAAGGCTTACTATAATGTAGATACTGAAGGTTTTAGCCAGCAAGGTTTTCGTCTATATAGAATAATTCATAACGCGTACTTCACTTTCCCTGTGAGATGCGAACGAGGGACCTATAGTTTACAAGTCCGCTTCTCTGACCACTATGCTATTTAACAAGGGGGACACTCTGTCTGTCAGTCAGTCATTCACTCACTCAAAGAGACTCTTCTTTGGTCAGCTCCGCTTATGCGGAAATATTTGATACTGTCATTTTTTTGTTATTGCTGAACTGAATGTTGCTGCTGGTTTCTGTGGTTTGCAGTCGTGGTGGAGGGACTAGAGGCTGGGGAAACCAGAAGAAATGGTGACCCTGTGGAAGCTGTTCCTCTGCCAGCTGGCAATAAACATGTCCTACCGTGTCGTGAAAGGTGGGCCAGAGTACAATCAAACAATTTATGGGAGGGAACAGTGCTTTTTGTCACCCCTTAAAATGTCCTGTCCACACAGCATGTACAACGTGAACACAAAATGAAATCCCACCCTGAGGGGTCAGATTGGAAGCCTCACCTTCCAGGTGATAAAATCAGGGCTCAGACTCATCCAGATCGATTCAGGTTCTCTTTATCGCGACTTGACATGTGGCGGCCTAAGGCACCATAAGGAAGCGTCTGGACACACTCATGCCCCCATGGGAAAAGCTTAATATGCGGTTAACTATTCACCCATTCCTGCGACCAGCTAACGGGACACTATTCTAGGCTAGGGAGTAGTTACATTGAGGCACCTTTGGGTCTCGTCCATGTATGTGGCGTAACGCTGCATCTGACAACGTAACCTCCATTGGTCTAAAAACAGGGCCAAAAAGGGAAACATCTTGAAGGATAGTGAGCTGTATTAGACATGACCTTAGGTGTAAAAAATTAGGACATTAGGACAAAAGCAAGAGCCAATTTGAATCAATGTATACTTCACCATAACCACATTCTACAGCAACACCATGCAGGGCATACACAAAATGGACTTGTAAGTCAATGCAAAAAAACATGTAATGGTATACGAAGTTCAGATTTAAAAGCGGAAAAATCTATGTAGAGCTGTGGTTTTATGACCAAGAAAGGTGAGGCTTTCAGTCTGACTAGAGCACTCAATTGCCTTAAAAGACGTGATGGAAATCTGTGTTCAGGTTGTGCACACAATGAGATCACGTACCTCGACGTGTCATACTGAAGTGACTGACTGAAAGGGGACGGTAAATAATGTATGTCCATTGGTTTTACAATAATGTTTCTATATAAACAGCTTAAACCAAAACCACAATGCCACATGGTTTAATAGACAGGCTTTTGAGACTTAAGAGAGACTTGCACATAAGTGATTTAAAGTAACTGAATTAACTCCAAGACTGTGCACGTTTATTGACAGCCAGCCTCTGTTTGGGTGGTTCGGACATCTTTGCGACGGTCAGGGAGAACAGCCCTATGGGAGAGTTCATTGCAAACCTCAGCATCGTCGGAGAACCAGCAGGGGTGAACAGCATCCGTTTGTGCCTCACCGGAGAGAATGCGAATTGGTTTTACCTAGAAGGAAGAACAATCAGGCTAAACTCGTCAATTTCAAGGGCCCTGGATCGAGAGGTACTAAGACTTTACATAGCAATGTTACTGTTCTGTGTTCAATCTTATGCTACAATATCTGTCTTTGAGGACACAATACTTTTTGACAGTTTATATTTAACAACCGCACACAATTCTACATCTCTCCTAAGCGTCAGGGATCTATTTTGATGGCAGCATTAACATGCTACCAAGACGATATAATGCAGGTAAGACATTTAGCTCAATGAAATCTTAACTGAATGTTCAGCAAGTTAATGCCAACTTGTAAACCTTAATCAGAACAAACTAAAAATTAAGGAATAATGCTTCAACTGAGTTCAGGAAAATTGTGTTTTCTTCTCCAGAGTGAATACAGGGTCATGGTTGAGATTCTTAATGAAAATGATAACAAACCAAAGTTTGTTGAGAAGACTATACAACCGCGTTACATAAATGAGGTAAAGATGAATCTCAACCACACAGTAATAATACAGAGAACCTTCAGCTTCAGATGAGGTGAGAGGTCTTGTGTATTTTGTCACTCCCCAGCTCACTGCAATCAACTCTGTAGTCTTCATCGTCAAGGCCATCGACGCTGATGGAGACATCCTCACCTACATCATTGACAGTGCCTCGGTATGCAACTCTACATTTAGACATTAGACATTCTGAAATAGTGCAGAGTATGACTTAGAAAGGAGAAATAGTTACAAGACAGCAACTTTACCAAGTTTCCATTATGGCTGTGATAGGCAATTCCAGTGTTGTGGATGTGACATTTCACACAATCAGAAAAATAATCTGAAATTACTTAAAGGATAAATTGACATTTTAATGTATATTTGTGGAAGCCTACAGAGTAAGTGTAGAAACATTGACAAAAGTATATGAATCTTACATCCCTAGAGTAATATAATAGCCACTTTCAAAGGAAGTCTTGGCTGCATAGAAAATATTTTCACTATCCAAGTGTAATTCTTCTTTTTGTATGCTTTTATATTTTTTAGTTATACAGTTATTGTAACAGAATCTCTCTACACCTCCCTATACTCGTATTTTAAGTGCAATTTATTTGCCAAAAATGAGACAAAATACACAATAAACAAAGTTAAAGATTAATTTAACTGATAGTGAATTATTTTGACCACGATAATCATGTTATGAAAATCTGATATTGTGACAGACCTATTACGGATGTGACATTCTCTGTTTTGGATATGAACTGTGTGTTCCAAAATATGCATTTCATATGAAAGATTTCTATGAAATAATTATTCAACCAGTATATTTATGTTGTCATCTGAAAATTCAGTTTTCCTTAAAGAACCAAGAAATTTGCACAAATGTTCAAAATAATTGTATTTAAAGGTTTTTATTGGAAATAGTTCATGCTCAGGTTGACCTTACTGCAGAATTTCCCTTCATAAACGTTGTGCATTTAACACTCTAGCACTTTCAAAGGGAATACCATAAACACTTTATTTATGACAATAGAATACCTTAGTCGCTAACAAGATAACAAATAGCTAGCTTGGCAATCTAGCTCCTAAAAAGAGTATTTGCAGACTACAAGTAAATGCAAACTGATAGACGGCCCTGCGAGAAAGTTAAAACGGGGACTATGTCAGGCACCCCAAACAATTTTGTAGAACATAAATATTTAAAATATGAAAATAAAACTGCAGATGTCTTCTGAACAGTTATTCTTGTACAGTGGATATAAAAAGTCTACACAGCCCTGTTAAAATGCCAGATTTCTATGAGACAGATAAATCATGTCAGAACTGTTTTCACTTTTAATGTGACCTATAATGTGAACAATTCAATTGAAAAACACACAAAAAAAAAAATATCTTCCAGGAGGAAAAATGAAAAATATAAACCTTATAATAACCTGGTGTGCACACCCTCTTATATCTGGGGATGTGGCTGTGTTCAGAATTAACCAATCACATTCAAACTCATGTTAATAGAAGTCATTACACACCTGCCATCATTTAAAGTGACCCTGATTAATTACAAATAAAGTTCAGCTGTTCTAGTAGGATCTTCCTGACATTTTCTTAGTTGCATCTCAGAGCAAAAGTCATGGTCTGCAGAGAGCTTCCAAAGCATCAGAGGGATCTCATTGTTGAAAAGTATCAGTCAGGAGAAGGGTACAAAAGAATTTCCAAAGCATTAGATATACACAGGGAAGACACTCATCATCATGTGGAGAAAATATGGCACAACAGAGACATTACCAAGAACTGGATGTCCCTCCAAAACTGATGAAAAGACGAGAAGATAACTGGTCAGGGAGGCTTCCAAGAGGCCTAGAGCAACATTAAAGGAACTGCAGGAATTTCTGGCAAGTACAAGCTGTGTGCTACATGTGACAACAATCTCCTGTATTCTTCATATGAATGGGCTAGGGCATAGGGTGGCAAGACGGAAGCCTTTTCTTACAAAGAAAAACATCCAAGCCCGGCTGAAGTTCACAAAAACAAACATCAAGTCCCTCAAAAGCACATGGGAAAATGTGTTATGGTCTGATGAAACCAAGGTTGAACCATTTGGCCATAATTCCAAAAGGTATGTTTGGCGCAAAAACAACACTGCACATCACCCAAAGAACACCATACCCACAGTGAAGCATGGTGGTGGCAGCATCATACTTTGGGGCTGTTTTTCTTCAGCTGGAACCAGGGCCTTAGTCTGGGTGGAGGGAATTATGAACAGTTCCAAATACCAGGCAATTTTGGCACAAAACCTTCAGGCGTCCGTTAGAAAGCTGAAGATGAAGAGGAAATTCAGCTTTCAGCATGACAATGTCCCAAAGCACACATCCAAATTCACAAAAGCATGGCTTCACCAGAAGAAGATTAACGTTTTGGAATGGCCCAGCCAGAGCCCATACCTGAACCCAATTGAAAATCTGTGGGGTGATCTGAAGAGGGCTGTGCACAGGAGATGTCCTCGCAATCTGACAGATTTGGAGCGCTTTTGCAAAGAAGAGTGGAGCAAATACTGCCACGTCAAGATGTGCCATGCTAATAGACTGGAGTGCTGTAATAAAATCAAAAGGTGCTTCAACAAAGTATTAGTTTAAGGGTGTCCACACTTATGCAACCAGGTTATTGTGAGTGTTTTATTTTTTATTTTCCCTCCTCAAAGATTTCAGGTTGTTTTTCAATTGAATTGTTTGCGTTATAGGTCATATTAAAGGTGGAAAAAGTTCTGACAAGATTTATCTTTGTCTCATTCTTTTACATCACAAGAACCTGGCATTTTAACAGGGGTGTGTAGACTTTTTATATCCACTGTATTTACGGCATTCATACAGTACAAATAAGACACAGTTAAAATCAATAAACATCGAAACAGAATAACTAGAACTAAAAGACACTGAAAACAGAAAGGCAAAACCCAGCACAGCACCATGCCATGCTAGGCTGTTACAAAAGGGGGAAAATCACCCAATAAAATATATACTGTGCAGAAAATCAAAAATAATAAAGATATTTTGCCAAGTAAGTTTCACAACAAACTAAGAATTGGTTCTGGTCTGTTGGTGCAGCAATTTATACAAAAGAAATAAAAACAAATAAGAATAGTGGACTGAACATAAAAACAGTAGACTGAGCATTAATAAATTACAAAAAATATACTAAAAAATATGTAAGGTGCAAGAATTGTCTAGCTGAGGTGTGTATGTGGGGAGGGGTTACATTTACCTAACCTTGTCAAAGACATATTACCTTCATTATTTCTTCTTCCTATCATTTCAGCCTGATGCCAGCTACTTCAGAATAGACCTGCCTAACAGTGGTGAAGTGACCCTGGACAAGCCGCTGGACTACGAGACTAAAACCCAGCTGCACCTGGTAATCTATGCTGTGGTAAGGCCAGCTACTAATGTGATTATTTTCCAAATATTTTGAGTGTTGAGTTCGGGTTTCCTACCATATACAGATTAGTACTCAACTCAAAATGTAAGTTTCAAACAGTTAACAAACAGGGTGTTGTTTTAATACTGAATGTCTATGGCTTTTTTCGCATGAATAGTAGTTTTGCAGGCCACATCAGGGCTGCCCGCCATATTACACCAGCTCAACGTATCAATGTTCATGCAAAAAAACAGGTATTTAAAACAATTTTAAAAAAACAATGTGCAGTAGCACATGCTGAGAATATGATAATGACAAGGTTCAAAAAAAAAAAAAACACTGGGGATTTCTTTACACCGAAAGACTCATTTAAAATCCTGATGATCATTTGGCTGGTCTGCACCTTTATTTAGGTTAAAATTAATGTTATAGACTAAGGTTTTAGCCAAATCAATTCTGCATCTTCATTTGGCGTGGCAGATTCAAATGCGTGGAAAGCCGTGTAAAATGATTGTTGAAGTCCTTAACCAGCCTAACTTTGTCAGAATGCCGAGGGCTCTCAAATTCAGTGTCCTCAAATACAATGGGGCTGAATTCTGGCCTCCCCACATTGTTGTGGCTCACCATCTTGCTATGCTAAATAGTTTTCCAATACATTACTGAAACCTTAAGACAGCTTCACAAAGTGTTTCTCCCCAGGAAACCCACACCAAAGAGTACTATAACACTACCGCCTCTCTCACCGTGAACGTGGAGGACGGGGACGATCATCACCCTCAGTTCCTACCCTGCACGCCCATCTCCCTGGACTACAACCACACAGCTGTCTGCACCAACCCCATCTACACGGTCAACATCACAGAAATGGACGAGGTGAGGATGACAGGGTAGAAATCCAATTGAAACATGTAGCAGGAAAGATTACAAGTGTGTAATTCTCTCTTTTTTCAGGACATCTTACTGAATTTTTCTCCTAGTCCAATTCACGCGGAAGATGGAGACAGAAGCCTTGACACGCCTTTGTTCTACTCCATTCTCTCGGGTGAGGGCCTACATAGGACTGCTATGGCCTTGTACCTATTGCTGCAACATAGACATGTTTTAAAAAAAAGTTGTTTACCATAACCTGTTGGTGAGGGTTAGAGTTAAAGGTCTATAGAATATCCTGTAGATGGATCTTATTCATTGCTTTTGTTGTAGAAATTGCTTTGTAGCATTATAAATGAACACATTAGGTCATTTTTTTGTGACACCCCCAAGGCCAGTCTATTGACTTGTGTAACACGTGTCTCAGGTGGTGACCAACACAGGTTTCGAATTAATAACCAAACGGCGGCGATAACAATGACAAGACGGGTGGAAAACCGGAATCTGACACCGTTATTCCAACTACGCATCATGGTGAGACAATCTTTATTAAAACTATTTTCAAAAAGCACTAGTTATTTCAATAAAAAGCAAGAAATAAGACAACTGTTACAACCTGTAAAGAGTTATTTTTGTGAGTACAGGCTTGGCAACCCAGTGTCAGGGGTTTTGGATCAGCTTAGGTGGATGAAGTGGACCAGTGCATTGCTGTCATTGGTCAAATGTTAGACGCCCTACTGGTGAACATATTACCTGATTCTAACAGTCTAGCTTTTATTTCTTTGTTATTGTTAGTTTGGAAATATGATCTTATGTCATAATATATTCTGCATGCATATTATCTTTTCTAATAAAACATTTCAGAAAAAATAAAACCTTAAAATAGGATCATCCTGAACTGTTCAGACGATGAACACACCCTCAATCGTCTACAGGCCTCTCAGCTGAACGACCCAACAAAGTACAGTGTGACAACGGCGGTGGTCCGGGTGTTGGCAGAGAACCGCTTCCCTCCCGTTTTTAACAGAACCACATACAAGGGCTTCATCATAGAGAGCTCCAGCCCCGCCAGCCTCGTCTCCACCTACGGGAACGAGGTTCTGATCATCCAAGCCACCGACCAGGACTTCCAAGACGTAAGCCATGACAATGTGACTGCACAGGGATCTGTTTCTCTGGCTGTTATGGTTCACCTTCCTTTGATTAGCAGGGTGTGAATCCAAGGATGCACTACTCGCTGCAGCCCACACCAGCCACCGCTGGACTGTACCACATCACCCAGGAAGGCATTCTCATCGCTAAGACGTATCGCCTACGACCCTACGACAGGCACATCCTAGAGGTCAGGATCAAAATCCCAACCCCTTTGTCTGTTACATGAATTGCACATGAATCCACCGTTCTCTAATTTTATCATCTGGTAGGTAGTCGCGAGGGATGAGGAATCAGGTGAAGCTGTTAAAGCCTCGGTGGACATAGAACTGCTGAGACGAGGCCAGCCAGGTAAGTGCTTAGCCATCGTAAGGAAACAGGAAACCCACACACAAAAAGAAACTACATACAGTGTCAGCTTTTGACAGGGAGTGAAAGTCATGGCACATGGAACAGAACCACGCTACAGCTCCCTGAAAGTCACCAAAGAGGACATGCAAGAGGGCATCTTTCACAGTCTGGTGGGATTGTTACTGTGCTGTAATCTCTCCCATTGAATGGGCCCAAATCTGCCTTGATAATTGGATCAACTTAATTATGTCTGACCCCAGCCCCCCTAACCCTGACAACACTAAATCAGGGGTTAATCCATGCGACTGGGCATGCAGACTGCATGTCAAGCTGCTTCACAGAATGTCTGCCTTACCCATTAAAAATATTGTAAACCGAGACAACACAAAACAGACATCAACTCTCTATTCAACAGGGCTTCGGGCAAAAGGTTTGGATGAATAAGAAGGCCTCCGGAGGGCTATGAGCAAAACAAACGGCAAAGCAAACATATTCAACCTTTCTTCTGGGCTGATCGACTTCCTACTGTAAACCCCTCTCCTGTCTCTTCGTTCTGTCCTCCACAGTTCCAAGGAATCCTTTCGGAGAGGAGCGTTTGTTCAGAGACATGGATGTGAGAGTGGCTGGCGGTGTTATGGCCTTGATGCTTCTGCTGCTAGTGACCACCCTGTTCCTGCTGATCCGATGGGCCAAAAGGAGGAGACAGGGACAAGACCCTGCCGGACGAGGGTCTGTCGCTCTAGGGAAGCACTCCAAGGTGGTAAGGGCTGTTCCAAACACACACCCACCCACACGTGAAACAGTGATATAGATCCAGGTGATGTAGGCCAGTGGTCAGTGAATGAATGATGAACAGGGGCCAGGATACATACATAAACCTAATGAAACCACCAGGCAGGGGTCGCATCCAAAACCCCTAATTTCAGTTAAATGTGACCTTTGAGCTCTGACTCCTAAACCCTTAGTTGGCCGTACAAGTTAAAAGGTAGCATGTCCGACAGTTCTTCTTCATTTCCCGCTGTTACATAAAGCTTAAAGGGGTTCCCGGTGGTGAGTTTCAAATGAGCAATTCAAATGCGTAATTATGCAAATGACTGTTTCCTGTGGTTGTAATGTTAGGTTGTGGCTTTGTTGTTGTGTTTATTACGCTACCAAGATGCAGAAAGAAAACACAGTGCAACTTGTACTGTGGAGAAAATGTATAACATTGGGGATAAAACAGTAACATGTACCGTAAAAGTTACATATATGCAAAAGTAACACATGTAATGGTTGTGATTATGGCAATGAGGTGAAATACTGACTTGCTTGTGTTTTGCATCGTAGACTGAAGCGGATTTATGGTTAGTACCCGAACCCATCTGTATGGGGAATATCATAGATTCAGTCATAGAATAGTCTAGTATCTATCGCTGAACTGGAGTAGGTTAAAATCATGGGAATTGTGCTTTGACAATTTCTGAAACGGACTGGCTGATTGATCGCATTCTCTGGATGCCTTGTTCTCAAAAACTAAACAACCGTACCTTCTGCACATGTGCTACTCCAGCTACCCGGAGTTAAAATGGGCCTCTCTGGAGAACTGTAACAATGTGCCCTCTATGAAATTGTGGCCAGATAGTTGCATATTGAATAACAGTCTTATTTGTGGTTAAATCACATAAGGTTTGGTCCCTCAATGCAATGTGTTAACAGGGACAGGCTACATGGGAGATATCAATTCTTATTTGTATACCCTTATTTTACCAGGAAAGTAGGCAACAACCTGGGAGCAATTAAGATAAATGTCTTACTCAGGGACAAAGCTATAGATGTTTCAACTTGCCGGCTTTGGGATCCAATCTAGAAACCTGTAGGCCTCAAGTTTACATGAACATCGGCAAGTAGACTAAATGCTTTTCATTTAAAAAAATACATTTAGGATAAGGATATTGGAGATTATGTCTGGTAAATTTTTTGCCAACTAAATGCACATTTTCTCATGAATTAGCCCTTAAAACATTTTGTGGATAATGCTCATTCAAAATGCAGAAATGTGTGAATGGATAACACACATGAGCAGAACCTGAAAGGTTGTTTAGTGATGGGAAAGATACAGTATGTTCTGGGGGCAGGAGGGTTCGGTCCAGTTAGATCTGGTTGCGCAACCCATAGTTTTCTCAAAACACTGTCAAATGTGCTAAATTTGAAACAACACTGCTTGTGCACAATGTTCAACATTCTTCTGAAAAAGACTTTTGGACAAGCCAGGACAAGAACACTGGATCAGTTTAACCATAAATCACAGACACATAATGTAGTGCCTGAGTCTGATGAAGCGGCCTTATGACCCAACTCTGGACCACATATGGCCCCTGAAGAGCAGGGTTTTTGAGCCCCAGCTCAGCTGACTGTCTCGCTACACATACCTGTCTCCCTGTCCTCTGCTAACTACTATCCTGTCAGTAGTTAGCAGAGGACATTTAAAAAAATATACACACAAATAATATATATATATATATTATTTATATGTATATTATTATATATATATAAAACATTTTAACCCAAAGCATCCTCCTAAATGTCAATTTTTTCCATGATCAACAGGTGAACTCAAGACGATCCATGCCCCTGATAGAGGAAATCTCTTCCTTCCAGAATGAAACATTCAGTATAGATTATGAGGCCTCTGGGGGTTCCGGAAGCCTCCACGGGAGACATGGAGTCTACACCAGGAAGCAGTCGCTACCTGCGCCGCAACCAGGCTCCCACAGCAGCCATCAAGACTGCGGCTCAAGGACGGTAACAGGTGACACGCTGCCTACACTGGTGATGCCAGAGCCCCTGGTTAAAGACCTCACCCCCACCTTACTCTCCAATGGCAGGAACGCCGACAGGACCGCCAGCATTGAGGTTACGATGAAAGACGAGAAGGAAAGGAATAAGCAGAGGGCGGAGGACAGGAAATTGGAACAGGAGTGGGAACATGCCGTCGGCAGAGACGGCAGCAAAAGACACTCGGAGGCGGAAAGAACGGACAAATCGAGAGATGTTTTTGGTGCTTCTAGTGGCGCTTCCAGCGAGATGGCAGATGTAAGCGAGGTCTCTGAGGATCAAACGAGCACAGAGAAGCCTCCGAGCCAGAGGATGAGAAACCAACTCATCAGAGAACCCCATGCCAGACACAAAAGCACTTCTGAAGAAGAGTCTGAAGCAGACAACCAATATAAGATTATGCACTCTGGGATGTGTCTCTCAGACGATTATGACACAGCAGCAGAGGAGGAGCCTGGCGACAGGTCCCGATACTCCAGCGTCAGGACATCAAGAGGAGACTCGCAACGCGGGAGCTCATCAAAACACACCGACAACCAAACAAACCGACGACTAAGTAACCCACAGATACACCATTCAGATTCACACTCAGGGCTTCCAACTCACATTGAGGAAGACGCCAAAGAACTCTTACCATTTATCCAAAAATAAAACTGACATTATAAAGCCAATTGTATTTCATTATGTTCAGATCTTTATTGGTCTTTATTGGGTAAAGACTTTTCAGGTCTTTATTGGGTAAATGGACACATTTTAATCAGAGAATAGAAATGTGTTTTCTGTGAAACTGTGTGTGGCCAGCCTTAATACGAATGAAGCCATTCTGTATTACTTTCATTTGCAGTGTTGAAGAACTAGTATTGAAACAATTAGTCAGAATGTAAGCGTGCACAATATTGCCATGTTACTGTACAGTAATGATGTGACCTTCTTACTGTCCTATACATGTACTGTAGATGTCTTATATATGTTCTGTACATCTCCTTTAGATGTCCTTTATATGGGCAGATGTCCTGTAAATGTTGTGTAAATGTCCTGTAGATGTCAGTATTTAATATATGTATTGTAGATGTCCACAATTTCTATTACCTAATTCAAACATCCTGTTGGAGGACTTTCCCTGAAAAGCAGGAAATGCAAAAAAAAAACAATTTTAAGTAGAAAAAATGGCCGAACAATTTGGTAATATCCTCTTCAAAATGTCAAACTTCATTCCCCCAAAAGATGCAAAAATCCTCCCAAATTGTTGAAAATCCATACAATAATTGTTGCGGTAAGATTATTTTCCTGATGTGGGAAATTAAAACATGTCACCTGCACAGTTACATTAGCATTGTAAAAAGGTTTCTAATGCCACAATACACACTGTAAATAAAATTACTGTATCAAAATTGTGTTTTCATATCAATAACAAGAAGAAATGGATATAATCATGTGTAGAGATGATAGAAGGATATTAGCTGTCTTTCTATATAATTATGCATGTTTCAAAAAAAGTTAATCCATTTAGAGATAAAACTACAGCACTCATACTAGATATAGAGGCACACATACAGTTATTGAGCTAAATTAGATGTATAAAATTATTCGGTTAATAAGCATGGCAAAAAGGTGCTTTGAACACAGTTAATAGTCCGTTCTCCTAGTGCTACAAATCCCTGTACCAGCACATACTGTACATACTATAGAGACAGGTGAACTACCAGTATATGTAGACAGTAGGTCTAATACATTTTCAGCCTTCCAAAATGAATGAAACCCTAGAGAAAGGTGATAAAAAGAAGTGCTTATACATGTCATCATTTCCAACGTGGAATATACATTTGCAGTGTATTCTCCCAAATATGTCTCAACATAGTTGTAGCTCCTGCTTCTAGTCATGTGTGTATCTTCCCCTTGCAAGGACAATAACACAGAGTTCCCTATGTTTTTATGACATTTGAAAACCTGTGGTTTGAAGTAGATGGCGGTCCATAGGCAGAGACTTAAGTACTGGAAAGAGTCTGTATGGAGAAATAAACTACAACCCCTTCAAGTCAAATCACATAAAACATTATAGCAAAAGGCTCAGTGCAATTATCCTGGCAAGGAAGGGTGCACACAATAAGGAAACCCAGGGTGTCAATCATCGCAACAGTTTTTGGAAAAACAGATTTATAATTGATAATTAGTGAAGTACAATATATTCCAATATATATGTTGGAAAAGTATAATATAGCTCATTACTGCTGTTGTTAATTTTAAACCAGTCATCTTCATCAAGGATGCCAATTATTTTTTAGGTAACTGCACTTTGAAACAACTGAGTTCTTGTTAGCAATATAAAAAAAATAGTCAATGGCTCAGTGCTGTTATCCTTGCAAGGGGAGACTGCACACAAAGTACTAAAACAAAGGTGTCAATCATTTTGACAGGTCATTTTTGACAGTTCATACATTTCTAATTTCTACCTTAATGAGTTTATTAGGTGTGTTGGAAGATTATAATATAGCTCATTACCTGCTTTGTTTGTTTCTTTTTCAAGGATGTCAATCATTTCTAAGGTAATGGTACTTGGGGTTGGGTAACATGCGCAGAGAGGCTTGTCAGGGGCTGTTAGCTGCTGTGTGCCTGCACACCCATCCTTCATGTGGTTCTTGGCTGTCCTTTCACATGTTGTCTGTCTCTGGCTGTCCCCAGGACCAGCTGGAGCCTGGTAATCCCTACAGGCCGGTTTAGAAAGAAAACACGTCAAACATCACACTCATTTTAATGTTCCACTGTCCCAAGTCATAATGTTTAAATGCAGTTGTTGTGTATGCATGCAGACAGCACTGTTGACATTGAATATGTTGCTAAATATATTTCTTTAAGCAAGTTGCTGATGTGTAACTACCAAATACATTTAGTTGTGCTGCAAATATTGCAAATCAGCAGTAGAGAAAAACTTAAAAGGTCAAGGCCTTGTTTAGAGCAATTAAGTAAAATTTAGGGAGATACTAAAGATTATTACCATTGGCCAGTCACTCTATGCTGTATTGCCATCTAGTGTCTTGCCTGCGAGAAGCAGTACAAGGAGGGGCAGGAGTTTATTTCCTACCCAAGCCAAAAAATAGAATAAATTATATTAAGTGACTGGTACTGTGCATGTTCTTGTTATTCATTAATATAACTTTTACTTTTGGTAATACTGCATGTCATACCTCAGGAAACCTGTTTCTTTTTTATTAAACAGGGTGAATAAACACTGTTTGATGCAAGTGAGTGTTGGGATTGTAGGGTGTTTTAGTGTCTCACCAACTTGTGTTACCTCATAATTATTTTCCCTGGGGCTTTTCTACGTTTGGTAGAGGTGACATTTACAGGTGTGCTTGGACCTGAACCTGAAAGATGTAAAATCATGCTGTGTTACCATGATAAAGAATACCCCCAGAAGTAATCATCTGATGTTGACAGGTGAAAGATGAAAAGATGGCTACCCATCTTATTGTCACTCACCTATGATATTTTTGCATGTCTCCCTGGGCTGGGATGGTGGGCCATGAGGCCCTGGTGACATAAGGCCAAACAGCAATGGCAAATTATCCAGTAGACTACGGAAGACATCTACAGTGAATGACAAAATGGGACAACCGTCCGAAAGATTAAGAACGTTCCTGGAGATAGGTGTGGATGTGTCAGCCACTACCTTCTACAGAAGACTTGACAAGCCAGTGGCAGGAATACAAGGTGAAAGATATTAGTTAGCCTCAATAACTGCATGCCCCTAATAAAAGCGTGCAGAGTTCTGGAATAAGTTACTGTGGACAGAAGCGACAAAGATGAACCTATACCAAAGTGAAGGCAAGAAAAAAAGGTTAAAACTGGAATACCACCTCAGTGAAATGTAGTGCCAGCGTGTCATTGGAGATGTGGAGCAGGGTGACATGGGGGAACTTGGAAAGGATGAGCACCAGATATGATACAGGTGAAGACACATGCCCTAAAATATATATACTTGTCATGAGCTTGTGATGTGCGATTAGCTACTTCATTTTATTTGTCTGGCGTCACGGTCATTGGTCAGAGTTATTAGGGAAGACAGTTATAAGATTGATACACAATTACAGTTTAGTCATAGCTATTCAATATTTTAACATAACTACACTGGTTGAGCAAGGAGTATAATAAGAACATCCTGGTGAGACATGCAATAATTAGATGGATGACAGAAACAAAGACAGATGGAGGGGCACTGAGAGGACACATGATTAGTGAGAGGATGAGGTTTTAGAGAAACAGAAGGAAATGGATGATGAGAGGTCACATGATTAGTGAGAGGAGGAGGTGTTAGAGAAACAGAGGGAAATGGATGATGAGAGGTCACATGATTAGTGAGAGGAGGAGGTGTTAGAGAAACATAGGGAAATGGATGATGAGAGATCACATGATTAGTGAGAGGAGGAGGTGTTAGAGAAACAGAGGGAAATGGATGATGAGAGGTCACATGATTAGTGAGAGGAGGAGGTGTTAGAGAAACATAGGGAAATGGATGATGAGAGATCACATGATTAGTGAGAGGAGGAGGTGTTAGAGAAACAGAGGGAAATGGATGATGAGAGGGCACCAGAGAGCCAGGCGCTTAGATCATTGGAGCAGTTACTAAAAGGTTGCTGGTTGATATCCACCATCTGAAAGAATTTTGATCTTGTTGTGTCTATTAGCAAGTATAACTGCTCCTGTTTGTCAGGATAAGAGCATCTTCAAAATAAAATACAAAATGAGAGAAATTTGAGGCGATGGTTTATAAGGTCTAAACCTTTTTGTGACATGAGGATTTAAATAAACAAAGAGATAATTACACAGTGCCTATAAAAATTCTAAACACTTTTTGTTTTATTATTTTGGCATTGATTTGGAAAATATGACTGATCATGCAAAACAACTGTCTTTTATTTAAGGATAGTGATCATATGAAGCCATTTATTATCACATAGTTGTTTGGCTCCTTTTTAAATCATAATGAGAACAGAAATCATCCAAATGGCCCTGATCAGAATTCATATACCCTTGAATGTTTGGCCTTTTGACAGACACACAAGGTGACACGCACAGGTGAAAATGGCAATTAAAGGTGAATTTCCCACACTTGTGGCTTTTTAAATTGCAATTAGTGTCTATGTATAAATATTCAATGAGTTTGTTATCTTTCACGTGGATGCACTGAGTAGACTAGATACTGAGCCATGGGGAGCAGAAAATAACTCTCAAAAGACCTGCGTAACAAGGTAAGGCAACTTTATAAAGACGGAAAACAACATAAAAATATATCCAAAGCCTTGCAAATGCCAGTCAGTACTGTTCAATCACTTAATAAGAGGTGGAAAATTCTGGGATCTCTAGAAGCCTTTACTGCGCCAATGCCACAAAAAAGCCCAGACACAATATGCCCGACAACACCTTGACACACCTCACAGCCTCTGACACACTGTGATTTGGAGTGACGAGACCAAAATATAGCTTTATTGTCACAAGTTAAGTGCTATGTTTGGAGAGGGGTCAACAAGGCCTATAGAGAACAAAATACCATCCCCACTGTGAAGCATGGTGGTGGCTCACTGATGTTTGAGGGATGGGTGAGCTCTCAAGGCACAGGGAATCTTATGAAAATTGATGGCAAGATGAATGCAGAATGTTATCAAAAAATACTGGCAGACAATTTGTATTCTTCTACACGAAAGCTTTGCATGGACTTTCCAGCACAACAATGACCCTAAGCACAAGGCCAAGTTGACCCTCCAGTGGTTACAGCAGAAAAAGGTGAAGGTTCTGAAGTGGCCATCACAGTCTTCTGACCTTTTTATCATCCAGCCACTCTGGGGAGATCTCAAACGTGCGGTTCATGTAAGATGACCAAAGACTTTGCATGACCTGGAGGCATTTTTCCAAGATGAATGGGCAGCTATACCACTTGCAAGAATTCAGGGCCTCATAGACAACTATTACAAAAGACTGCACGCTGTCATTGATGCTAAAGGGGGCAATACACAGTATCAAGAACTAAGGGTATGCAGACTTTTGAACAGGGATCAGTTAATATTTGTGCTGATTATGCCAGTCTGTTATGACCTACAGTTGAATGTGAATCCCATAAGAAATAAAAGACGTGTTTTCCCTGCTCACTCGCGTATATACTGTATATACTCACAACTATGTATATATACAGCTTGAGAAGAAATTAAAAGAACTTCTGTAGAATGCTGTGGTCTATGCTTATTTTCCTTCAGATTCACAGGCTAATCAATGATCATTAAACAGTGGCATTTTAATCCAGAAGAAACTACTTTAATGTTCATATTGTGTCCTCGTTTGGGCAATCTCTTTCATCATTGTAAAATGGGAGGAGCTTCCACAGCGCAGAGACAAATAGCATGCCACCAACAGACATCAGTTCCCTGTAAACAACAGTGTCACCTTATGACAACTGATTTTGAATCTTTATTTAAAATTTAATAAAATATCAAATTAATCAATCAATCAATCAAATGTATTTATAAAGCCCTTTTTACAACAGCAGTTGTCACAAAGTGCTTTACAGAGACACCCGGCCTTAAACCCCAAGGAGCAAACAACAGTAGTGTTGGATTTCAATGGCTAGGAAAAACTCCCTAAGAAGGCCGAATTTTAGGAAGAAACCTAGACAGAACCCAGGCTCAGAGGGGTGACCAGTCCTCTTCTGGCTGTGCCGGGTGAGATATTAAGAGTCCAATTGGAATAATAAATACATTTCTCTGGGCTAAATCCAGAGTATATTTGATTCTAGACTACGTCAAAAGTATGACCAGATGGACAAGGACAGGGACAGCAACGGGCCCCCCAAACCAGGTACTCAGCAGGTGTGGACCAGGACCTCATCTCCTCCTAAAATGTAAAACTGGAGGAGGCTGAGAAAAGTTAGAAGTGCATTCCTCATATCCCCCAGCACAATAATATAGCAGCGTAACACCTTGGAACTGAGACGGGGGGGGGTCCGGCGACACTGTGGCCCTACCCGGCAGGAAATCAATCCACCCACATTGCCAGGCATCAACCAAAGGGACACCCACCAACCGCAACCCCCCTGAATGAGGGCCAAGTATTGCCAGCAGCGTACAGCCCAATTGCACAAGTGCGCAACAGAGAGTCAACAACAAGCCAGTGACTCTTCCCCCGAAAGGCATTGGAGGGAGGGCATCCCAGTGGCGACGAGTGCCCACCTGGCAAGACAGCAAGGGTGGACAGTATCAAGCCTACTGGTCACCTTCACGCCCCCGGGCCAGGCTACACCTAATTATAAACCGTGCTGTAGAGATGAGTTTTTAGAAGACACTTGAAAGTTTGCACTGAGTTTGCATTTCTAACCTTAATTGGCAGATCATTCCACAATAGTGGAGCTCTATTAGAAAAGGCCCTGTCGCCAGCTGTTTGTTTAGAAATTCTAGGTACAATTAAAAGGCCTGCATCTTGCGATCGTAGGTTACGTGTAGGTATGTATGGCTGGATCATTTCAGCAAGGTAAGTAGGAGCAAATCCATGTATTGATTTATAGGTTAAGAGTAAAACCTTAAAATCAGCCTTAACCCTAACAGGCAGCCAGTGTAAGGACTCTAGGACAGGAGTAATGTGTTCAAATTTGTTTGTTCTAGTTAGGATTCTAGCAGCCATGTGCAGCACTAATTGAAGTTTATTTATTAATTTGTCTGGATAACCAGAGAGAAGAGCATTGCAGTAATCTAGTCTAGAAGTAACGAAAGCATAATTTTTGCAATGTTTCGAAGATGAAAATAAGCAACTCTTGAGACATATTTTATATATTCTTCAAAGGAGAGGTCAGGGTCAAGGGTAACGCCTAGGTTTCTTACAGTTTTTGGGATATGACCATGCAGCCGTCGAGGTTCACAGTGAGATCTGCTAACAAAGCTCTTTGTTTCTTGGGTCCTAAAACGAGCATTTCTGTTTTCCTTGAGTTTAAGAGCAATAAATTCTCTGTCATCCACTTCCTAATATCTGAAACGCATGCTTCCAAAGTAGCTAATTTAGGGGCTTCTCCATGCTTCATTGAAATATATAACTGTGTGTCATCAGCGTAACAGTGAAAGTTTACATTGTGATTTCGGATTACATCGCCCAGAGGGAGCATATATAGTGAGAACAATATTGGGCCCAGAACCGAGCCTTGAGGAACACCAAAGCATACCTTTGACTTGTCAGAGGATATGCCATCCACACTAACAAACTGATATCTTTCAGATAAATAAGATTTAAACCAGGCTAGAACATGTCCACGTAGCCCAATATGGGTTTCCAGTCTCTCTAAGAGAATGGAGTGATCAATAGTGTCAAAAGCAGCACTAAGATCAAGAAGCAACAGGACGGATGCGGAACCTTTGTCTGAGGCCATTAGAAGGTAATTTGTTACCTTCACGAAGTGCAGTCTCAGTACTATGATGGGATCTGAAACCGGACTGGAGTATTTCCTAAATGTTATTTGTATTCAGTTGTTGGGAAACACATTTTTAAAAAAATTTTTTTAGAAGAGGCTTAACTTCCGCAATTCTTTGAGAGTTTGGTACACATCCGGAGGAAAGGGAGCAATTTATTATGTTCAGCATTGGCTGACCTAGCACAGGAAATAGCTCCTTAAATAATTTTGTTGGAATTGGGTCTAGCTGAGAGTTTGTGGGTTTAGAACTCATTACAAATGTAGTAAATGTGTCAAGCGATACCCTCATTGACACCTGGTCAGGGAGGTTCAGGACATTTTTAGGACAACTGAGATTTTGAGGACCATAACTATTTAAGGAGGAGTCAGATATTTGTTTTCCAATGGTGATGATCTTTTCATCAAAGTAGTTAATGTATTCATTACAACTAAAGTGAAGACCCACTTCACTTGCTAAGCTTTGCTTTTTTGTTAACTTTGAAACTGTATCAAAGAGAAATTTTGAAATGTTTTTGTTCACCTCAATCAGGTTGGAGAAATAAGCTGATCGAGCAGACGTGAGTGATTTTCGGTATTGTAGTATACTGTCTAACCAGGCTAGTCTAAATATTTCCAACTTGGTGGAGCGCCACTTTCGCTCCAATTTTCTGGAGGCTTGCTTAAGTGCTCTAGTATTGTCTGTGTACCAAGGAGCACGTTTCTTGTTGCGTATTTCTTTAGTTTTTAGTGGTGCAACTGTGTCTAATGTATTTCGCAGTGTTGAGTTTAGATCCTCGATTTGATCGTTTACAGATTTATTTACTTGTAAGAATATCAAGGAATTTATTTGTAGTCCGAGAATTTATAGTACGGCTTTTGAAACTCATTGTTTGCGGAGCAAGTGGATTTCTTGTTTTAACAGTAAATGTAATAAGACAGTGATCCGATAATCCAGGATTTTGGGGGGAAATTATTAGATCTACAATATCTATTTCTTGTGACAGGACTAAATCTAAGGTGTGATTGTGGCAATGTGTTGGACCTGATACATGTTGGATAAAACCCATTGAGTCAAATAGAACAAAATGTCAAAGTACCATTTGTAATTCAGAAATTTGACAGATTTGGTCATTACATTAATACTTTTACAAAGCACAGTGCAATATATAAAAATAAAAAAAAGATATAAAAATGCATGTTATAAAAGTTCAAACCAACACTGACAAAACAAAATTCTAAAAAAACGGGAACACAAGCAAAAAGAACAGGAAATGAAAGCCCCCAAGCCGCTCCTCATCCTGCCAACTACTTCTCACCACATGATAAGTCAAACTGCATCATCACTTGTGTCCTCCAAGTGCTCTCAGATCATTAAGATCATAAACAGTTTGAGGAAAATCTCTGTCAATGACGATTCTGTTAAATCAACATAATTCTTTAAAAACTGACCCAGTCCATAATTAATACCTAATGTACATTGTAATATAATATCATGGCTATATTATCCTACAAGTTTGACAAGAGGACGTATGCAATCCATTATACAGTTAGGGGCGTTGACAGTGCTTTTCAGTCCAGTGTTATTGTTTAAGGAATGATATCCAAATATTTTGAAGTTACTTTGTTAGAAGAAAGTAACTGTATTTACAACTCAAACTTCCCATGGTTTGGGAAACCTTTGGTTATTAATATAACCTTTATTTGGGAGGGAACTAGATGCCACTATGGGAAATGCATTGCATATTCGCATTAGTGATTATTACAATCACTCACTGATCTCAGGACAGCTTTTCACAGTGATTCAATCAGCGTGGCGCCCAAAAGGAGTGGAACCACATTCCCACTCTCATGGAACAAAGGATATATTGATAACCAAAGGTCCCCTTTAATTCGGTCAGTTTGATGTGAATATGGGGACATACCAAAGCTAAAATTGACACAACCCACACAAAAAGAGGGTTTAGAGGAAACACAGGTCCGACGGGAAAAGCTGCAAGGCCATCCATCCCCAAGCCAAAAGCACCAAAGGCAGCAGGCCAGGGGCGGTGACATAAATTTGGCAGGACCACACCAAGATTTGCGAAGATGACCACACAGCTGCCACACAAATCTCTGCCACACACAAACCTACAAAGATCGCCCAGGGTGCCACCAACCCCCTGGTAGAGTGAGCAAACCCAGAGAGGCAACCACTTACCCTAATAACTGTAAACTATAGGAATGGCTCCTGTCACCCAGAGACAAAATTAATATGGAAATCGCACAACCGTGCAGACACTACTGGTGTACTGACGCAAAGGGAGTTGCAAAACAGACTTAAGACCCATTGCACAATAGGCACAAATGGTGGATGGGATAAAGCACATCTTAGAGTCAATGACTGCACTGGAAGAGGCCAATAGCACCAAAGTGCGCAAGGTAGCAAAACACAGGCTCACTGAGCCTGACAAGCTGCTAGACCCACTGGCAAGTATAACAGAATGCCCAGGGTAAAGCCACAAAAGCACACTTGAGATTTGCTAATCAAGAAAGTGTGCGTGGAGCGTAGTGAATGGAGTGGTGATGTACGCTAGGTACATAAAGCACGGGAGCTGCTCGCGCTGCCTCCCACCTGCTGGACCTGATCAGACGTGATTGTATTTGTCATCACTAATGCGCATGCTCAATGTGCTCATATTGTCACCGAAGTTACTGACCGAAAAGAAACTGCTTTTCTCTAGGTTGGCCTATCCACAAAGAGCTATCGCATAGTGCTTCCGTGTAGAATAGTCTACCTCAGAGAGCGCTGTCACCCGGAAGGGCGGTACCTAGTTAAGTTATGTAGAACAGGTTAGTTCATGGTTCACCTCAAAACATGCTTCGCTGTTTGTGGAAAGTTTCCGAAATACGCGCTGAACGTTCCGTCATTCACCCACACACTCCTTGAACTTGCAATGGTCTTATTGAAGATTTATGTCAGTAGCCTTGCCTACATAGAAAAACAAAAATTACCAGTGGCAGCACACATATGGTCACGCCGCTCTTTTTTCTGTTTATGGAAGGACGAATAGCGTAGCCTATTGACTACAGTAAGAAAAAAGAAAATCGTCGGTAAAAGGAGCGAAAGCCACCTTGTTTCAGCTTTGTTAAAAGGACCTATCGTCAAAAGGTGGGTGTCACTTGGAAGTTTTACTTGTTTCCTTAAACAACTATATGTATGAGCCGTTTTCGGACAGCTTGACTAATAACAATCTCTTAAATATTCTTTACATAGCAATGGCAGCCGGACTGTCTTCAGCTAAGTTGTGGATTAATGTTCCTTTTTTTTCTAACTAACTTCTGCATACCGTGACTCTATTTATGTTTTAATAAAATCTATATTTAAACATTGTACAGAATGTAGTCAGGTTCATCCAAAGATATACAAATGTTCTGTCATATTGTAACTCATGGGAAGTCCCTTGCAAAGATGAAACCATATACCAAGGCTATTGCTTCCCTATTAACGTAACACCGAAATCGGGTTTATCTATTAATATGCCTTAAATGTTATCAGATCTTATCTCAAATTAATCTAGATATACACAAAATGATTAAGGATTCACAAAATGTCTAACCACTGTTTACTTCTGTGCAATATTACGTTATATTCCCTCTCCAGCATAGGCCTATATCTGTCTGTGTTGGCATCTTCAATATATCTTAGGTTTTTACACCTTTACTGATTATCAGCACTTGATGAAGTGCCAGTATTCAGCTTTGTATGGTTATTAAGATTGTATGGGCTAGTGTGTTGGTAAGGAATTCTCTGTACAGAAATTGTTCATGCAGGCTTATTAACCCGATAGATGAGGATACATTGGTGTTTTATAGATGAAGATACCCCGAAACAATGTGAAATTGTCACTTGCAAAAACTTCACAACATTCCTAAGGTTTCCTGGCACCATTATGTATTGTGGAAGTGCCAGTAGTGCTTACTTTGAGGAACTCTGCCACTTGTTAATAATTCACACGTTTTTAAATGAAATCAAACTCAATTATCAGTCTCAAGAACATATGTCCACTTCATGTTTAGTTGCCTTACCACAATACTTCACAGTGACACCCCTAAAAGACATTCATATTTTTTATTGATAAAGTGATGAATGATTGGCTGAAAAAGATGATTGTTTGCTAACAAATAGTAGGTAAATGCATGACATGGCTCTGATGCAGTAGAATGTCAAAAGAAAATGCACAAAAAAAAGAATTATGTAAAATATAATATGCAGTTAGTGAAATAATAAACATAATATACAATGTCTTATGATTGATCTGTGTGTACTTGCACCTTTCCCATCTCCATCTGCTAAAGGGAAGCAGAGAAGAAAAAGAAAAAACAGTCTCGGGAGGCTAGAGTTTGGTGACATATTTCAACATTAAATGCTGTAAATGTCCTAGAGGACAGACTTATGTGTGCCCCTGCTTATGTGGTGTAGACATCAACACCCTCTGAAGATCTATAAGGTTGTGGGCAGTTCAAGAGTCTTACCATCCCAGTAGAATGCTTGGTAATTTGCTGATATTCCTCAGTTACCTAGGTTTGGAAAGGCACCGTTATGCATTCTTTGGCACAATGTCGGTGTGGCGCGACCATCTTAGTAAGCTGTATGCTGAGGAACTAGAAGCTATTGACCCTTGAGGATGCTCCTTTGTCTCTTTCTTTTTTAGATGTTGAATTCTTTCACCATCTGTCAGGGACCTGACCTCCACCTTGTCAGCTGTCTTGCCATTGTTGGTAATCAGGCCTGTTAATGACAAGCAAATTGGGTTGGAGTCATCGGTGAGAACGGGAATACTGGAGGTGCCTTCAGCGCACACCTTTGATTGGCCCTTGTGCTGAGGACAAGTGTGGCAAATGTGTTGTTGCCTACCCCAACCACTTTAAACCCAAGGCCCTGATCTGTGATGAGCTTGGAGGTCACTATGGTGTTGAGCTGAGCTGTATTCAGTTAAAAACAACATATGCATTCCTATTGTTCAGATGGGATAGTACTATGTGCATGGCAAAGGCTGTGCACCATCGTCTTTGTATCTGTTGAAGTGGGTTGAACATAGAGGGCCTAGGGTGACTTATAAGATGGAGGTGATATGATCCTTAACTTGCCTCTTAAAGCACTACATGATAGACGTTAGGTCTGTGTGGTTTAACAGGGTTTCCTCTTCGTCATATGCTGTCTGAAGTCCTTGACACGTGTCCAAGACAACGAATTGTGACTCCACTTTTCTCTGTAGTCTCCATTTACCCGTTTGACTTAAATAGGGGACTGCTGGCCATTTGTACTAGTGTGTTCCCAGTCGCCTCATTGTGGTCAAATACATCTTCTAAATTTAGAAGGCTATAGATGGTGTTTTTTTTTCCAGTGAAAAGGTCTAAACTTCCTGTTTTAGAAAGCAGGGTGAAGTGACCCAGACTGGGTGTGCTTCAGAGGAAGTACATCTCAACACTGACTGTCCCGAAGTAGTGCCTTAATCTCAAATGTTATCATGTAATTGGGGTCACAAAGTTAAAGACTTGCACTGAACTTGTCTGTTAAAATGCACTAAATTATGAGATGGCTTTTGCCATAATATTATTTTATTGTATTAGGAGGCAGAGATCAAGAACAGGCTTAAGTGTTACACTCCTGAAGTTGTTAGTACAACCATGAATAAACCTACAGAATTGTTTGTAAATAGGCATGGAAAGAATTCCATTTCTACACACCCTCTCTTTGTAGGACAGTGTTTGTTGCCAACTGGGTTATCACCTTTTCTTCCTTGTGAGTATTGTAATTAGTGCTATTTTTAAATGCAAATGAAAAGGCTGTTTGAAAATGTACAGTACTCCTTGTAATTATCTGAATCCTACATTGATGGTAAACTTTTTAATAAAAAAATGACTATACAATTTAATAAAAAATGAACTCCTTATCTAAACACCAATTCATAAGACATTCCAATTAAAGGACACAAAAATAAAACATGATTTATTGTCATTGTTTATTTAACAATGGTGGTTTATTTAAAATTCAGATTTCATGTGTGCAACTATATGTGAACCTCTTTATTCAATAGCTTGTGGCACCTCAGTTAGCAGCGATAACTTGGAGTGAATGTCCCTTGTAGCCAGTAATCAGTCTCAAACACCTTTTTTAGGGATTTTCCCCCCCCCGTTTTTCTACTACAGAACTCTGCCAATTGAGTGAGTTGGGGGGTGTCTTAAATACTCCCTGCTTCAGGTCCTGCAACATCTCGATTGGATTAAAGTCAGGATTTTCCTTGGCCAAACCAAAACACAAATCTTCCTCCTGAGCCATTCTTTGGTACATTTGCTTGAATGATTGGGGTCGTTGTCTTGCTTGAAGACCCATTTTCTGCCCAGCTTTAGCTCCTTGACTGATGGCCTGACAATCGGTTAAAGAATCTGCTGTTGTACCTCAATATATTGTTCCTGTGATGATGTGCAGTTGACCAGGCAAAAGAGAAGGAAAATCTCGAAATTCACACCATCAGACTGTTAGGATAAGGTATTTTGGTGGTAGGCAGAGTTGGGTTTTCACCAAAGCAGACGTTTTGGTTGTAACCAAAAAGGTAAATGTTGTAGTTTGTCCAGAGGATAGACTTCCAGAAACCTGCGGGTTTGTCCGGGTGGTCTGGCAAAGTTAAGATGGGCAGTTTAGTTCTTTTTGACAGCAGAGGCTTCTTCCTAGCAATCCTCACATTAATTCCATTTCGATTCAGTGGTCTTAGTGTTGAAGCAGGTACAGCAAGGTCAGACGAAGCAAAGGAGGTCTGCCAATCTTCAGATGTTATGTTTGGATGGAAAAAAACATTTGATCTTGATGTTTTAAAATCACAAAACCATAAGGTTAAGACCAAACCACACTTTTAAGGTTAAATGATTTCAACCTTTTTTGGTGCACCAGATTCTAATTTTAGCCATTTTATTTTATGGTATAGGTAGGGGTTGGGTGTACTTTTTCTGCATAAACATTTTTTAATTGCATAGATTGAAAGTAATTTTGTGATTTATTAAATTGAGATTTATTATAAAATGTAGTTGGAATTTAGCACCAATATCAATATGACCAAATATGTACAAAAAATAGTATACAGTACTGTACAATAATTGTGGTCCTACTCCGCTGATGTGTTGCTTTACACTGAAGTTGCCCTTAGGCTGTAAATGAATTACCTACATACCCCAGTTCATCGGTTCCTTTTGAGATCGTCGACAATACACTGGTGTGACAGTGACTGGGCTCTGTGCTTCTGTGGCCGGAAGACGGCATGGTTAGGTCGACACACTCTCAACTTTATGACATTGACAAAAGCAAATGCTGTCTTAAAAGGATTACAGCTTACATATTTTACATAGAAAACATTGCTAATTCACCCAACAATTATTATATTTTTTGTTTAAACATGTTTCTTGCAACAACTAGCTGACGAATCAGTGTTGTATTGCCACTTAAGAGAACGTGGTTTTTGTTTTATCTACACTGCTGAAGCCAACTTAATTAGCCTAGAACGGCAATGCAGATGCATACAGACAGTAGCATGCAAGCGCGTGCGTAGGGAAACCTGAGAGCAGGTATGCGTTTTTGCTTTTTATTTAGTGTACTTTTGATTACATACAGTAGCTATATGTCACTACAAACTGAGAGAAGCTACAGTAAACCCCCAGCTATCCGCGGTTCAACATTCGCAAACTCAAGTATCCGCGAAAATGTTTCATGAAGTCCGAAATTCTAAAAACGCGCTAATTTCAGCCATCCAAGCGTCGATATGGTTAATTGCATGAAGTGCAAATATAAAGTAAACTGTCCATTACAAACGATTGTGCAAATAAACGGTCACGCGCACGATACGTTGTTTTCCTAGATGCGGTTGTGTTGAATTAATACTTATCCGCGAATTGTGTCACTTATCCGCGATTTTCCACATTCGCTAGGGTTCGCAGAACCGATCCCTCGCGGATACGGGGGATGTACTGTATTACATTAACCAGTTAGCTTACACTAGCTAATTTATAATAAATAACTTTCAGAGATTGTCTGTACTTCTCACTTTAACATTTGTTTGTTTCAAATTAAAATATTTTTTAATCTTCCATTTATTGGCCATAAGTATCTCCTATTAATGTATAGTACAGGGCTACCCAACCCTCTTCCTGGAGATATCCTGTTCTGTAGGTTTTCTCTGTAACTAATATTTTGCCACCTGATTTTTATAATTAGATGGATGAAAAGCTAAATCAGGTTAGTCACAAATGGGGGACAGTAGAACTCCAGGAACAGGGTTGGGCAGCCTTGAACTAGTGAAGTCACATTACATTTTATAAAACAAATGTTTATTAATCGTTTTAACGGGAAACTGAATAAAAATGTCAGTTTAAACGTTAAGCAAATGTCCCCATTTGCCACATCCCTATAGTTACAACAGAACCCTTTTTGTTCTCCAGCAGATTATATTTCCTGCTCTGTCTCCAAGTGATCAATTTCTAAACAGAGCTGTGTTGCCATTATAAATAAAAATTGCCATTCTGAGTAGTTGACTCCTCCCACCCTCCAACCTCTCTTCTGTCATTCCCCACCACTGATCCACGCCTCCCAATACCTCCATTGCATTCTCACTTATCGGATACACTACTCTTCCCTTCAACCTTTTAGGTCCTTAACTCACACACCTAGGAGTCCCCCTCTCCTCCCCACATTGTGCTTGGCCCCACCATGAGCGTGCAGCCTCGGAGGATCCGTCTGAAGCCTTGGCTGTTAGCCCAGGTGAACAGCGGAAGGTACCCAGGCTTGCAATGGCTCGGTCAGGACCAGCGGCTCTTCCAGATTCCATGGAAACATGCCACGAGACACCTGCCCACCACTGAGGAAGAGAACACTATCTTCAAGGTGAGATACTTCGATACATCACAATACAACAGTAAACATGGCAAACCTAATGAATGAGGCCCCCCACAGGGCTGATTAGTCTAAGTTTAGTTATTTGTGTAACTTGTCTGTTAGAGAACCAGTCTTCAGGTTTTGACAAATGTACCAAATGTTGTTACAATACATATCTTTGACTGATTTATATGCATTTATGTGCTAAACCATGTCCATGTGAATGTTTTTTGGTCAATAGTCACCCAGGGCAATTTTGTTTAAGGTTTATGAAGTTTCATACATTGATTAGTGCCTGAAGAGTAGTGTTGTTAATGGGTCTTTCAGCAAGTATGTGGTTATTTTTGCTGTTTGCACAATTTCACAAACAAGAATTTGAAAGCTGTGTTTAATTATGACATGGATTTGTTTGTCTGGTTTTAAAACAAGACACAAATAATTACTTTAAAAATGAACTGTCTGTTGCTGAGGTTTATGTTGCATGACAGAAATTTTAATTCAATGTTTGTTTCATAATTTAAGTGGTAAATTAGTTTGGACAGTCATATGAAAGTGTGCTCTCTCTCACACTGACTTCCTGCGTGGAAAAGCAGTGTGGGGACGGGAAAGCAGAATGGCTTTGAATTGATACACTCCATAATCCTTCTTGGCTGACAAGCGGAGAAAAACCTGCCACACGCTACAGTGCTTAGCACCAGAGTCACCATTACGCATAGGACCTCTGTCACTATTCAACATACTTATGTCTCATTCATGGTAAATGTATCAACTGTTTTGGTGAACTTGTAGTGAAACTATGGATCTTACTTCTCGAATTCGTAGTAGAAATGCTTTCTGTGTTTTCCTGATCTTGTGTGTAAGTCATCTAAATATACCATGGCTGTAGCATCCTGTTCTTAGTTTAGTAATGTGCTTAGTTGTTTTCAGTTCAGTAACCTAACCACGACCCATGTAGGCTTGAAAACAGAAATTACGCATTGATCCTGAGTGTTCGGTGACTTATATTGCAGTGTTACCCACAATGCAGTGGAGTCCGAGCCTCACGTTCATAATAAAATATGACTGAATTCTCCCTGTCTTCCTTAAGGCCTGGGCTCTGGAGACAGGGAAGTACCAGGAGGGTCTGGATGAGCCTGACCCAGCCAAATGGAAGGCCAACCTGCGCTGTGCTCTCAACAAGAGCCGTGAGTTCAAACTGAAATACGACGGTACCAAGGAGACCCCCGTTCAGCCCGTTAAGATCTACGAGGTGTGCGACCAGCCCTACAATGGAGGTAAGGGTGTGTGTGTGTGTGTGTGTGTGTGTGTGTGTGTGTGTGTGTGTGTGTGTGTGTGTGTGTGTGTGTGTGTGCGCGCGCGTGTACTTGGCAATTTGCACAACAGATTTGATTGTATTGAAATTGTTGATGGCATATTCTTTTTATTATGGTTTCAGACACAGTTGATGAAGATGATGAAGAGGTAAGGTTAAAAAATGTTGGCAAGTTCTGTTACCTCAGAACAATTATCTTGTAACAAAGCTCTTCATTTTCCACATATTAAAACTTGCTTTTGTTTTCAGATGCCAAATATTGTTGAACTCTCTATTGGTAAGTTGATACCACCAGTCAACCTTTTCTATTGACCCGAAGTTGGATGACACAGAAATCACGTGACATGCAGACGTTTGACATTGTAAACAGTCTGACGTTGTTCCTCCTGTCCCCCAGACCCCAGGATAAGTGCTGTACACAGCGTTCCTTTCACCCACATGCACCCCGCTGTCAACGGGGGCCTGACTGTTGGAGAGGAACTCCCTCCACCAATCATGGCTCCTCCAGAGTTTCCTTCCCACATCCCATTGGAACATGGGGGCTTTATACACTCGGGACCCACGGGACCCTCCAATGAGATGGCCGGAGGGGGCATGCCTCCTGTGGTCACAGAGGTGCCCCCCATGGTGCCTTCCGAACCACCCGTGGCTCCGATTGCCCCTAACTCTGCTACAGTGGAGGCCATGGCTGGAGTCCAGAACCAGGAAGAGGGCCAGGCTGGATTCCCCTACAAATATGACCTGCTGAACAGTCTGCCATGTGCGTGGAATAGGTCTATGCCGTGTTGAGAAGAATACTCCTTCATGAACTAACAATTGGTGACTTTGAAAATCTGGCATTTCTGCAAAATCCTTTGTTGAAATCTGCATACCACAAATACAAGGCGACAACTTCATTTCGTATTGCTGCATGTAATATATTGACATTGTTCTATATATTCAAAAACAGTATTGTTTTTACTGTTTTTATTCTACGTAATGAGTCAGTCGGGCAATAGTTTAGTAGTATGTCACACCCATATATTGGCACACACTTGCTACTGTCTGAAGGTGTGTTGGATGGTGAGACAGGTTCTGTAGTTCATTGGAAAAGTCAAAACTCAGTTTTAACATTTATATCTAAGACACATTTTTAATGATTGGTTAATCATTTTCCCGTGTTATTGTAACTCATGAGGAGCTATATTCAATATTGAAAAGTGCCCACAAATATTCTACCACTATTCTAACCATTGTGTGAATTTGGTTGTAGTGACTGACCTGGATATGAAGTTCCAGTACCGGGGTCGCATGATGGGCTCCCTGACGGTCAGTAACCCCCAGGGCTGCCGGCTCTACTACGGGCACCTGGAGCCCACACCAGAGCAGGTGGACCTGTTTGGCCCAGTCACCCTCAACCAGGTCCTCTTCCCCGGCTCGGCTGACATCCAGAACGAGAAGCAGAGGTTCTACACTGAGCAGCTGCTGGACGTGATGGACCGAGGCCTCATCCTGGAGATCTGGGAGCAGGACATATATGCTATAAGGCTCTGCCAATGTAAGGTGTACTGGTCTGGGCCCGGTGTGGATGAGCATGGGCCTCCCAACCCTATGGAGAGGGAAAGGAAGTACAAGGTTTTCAGCCTCAATAACTTCCTGCATGGTAAATCAGCCAATCATATTTTTATTACTCTGTATTTCAGTCATCTGAACTAGTGTTTTCCTATGTTTTGGATTTCTGTCCGATTACTCAAAAATCCTGTTTTAGATTTAGATTAAATGACCACATAACACCAAACTATCCAGTCAGATAAATGGATGCTGACCTTCAATACCTTTTAACTGTTCTGTTAACTGTCAACAAACATGGCCCTGTTGAACTTTTGAGTAGCACTTTTGTACTGCTAGTGTATCACAGAACAGGCATCAAAACGGATTAGCTGATATCATCTAGCCTGTGGGTTTTCCATGACAGGAGATTCTGTTGCTTAAGTCTTTTCTCTCTCTTTCTCCCATTCACACCAGGGCTCATCTTGTTCCAGAAAGGGGAAGCTCCAACCCCTCCCCCTTTCGAGCTCTACTTCTGCTTTGGAGAGGATTGGCCCGATCAACGGAAACCCAAGGAGAAGAAGCTCATCATTGTGCAGGCAAGCAGAAGACCTTAACATCGGGGATGTCTGTATTGGCATACATACGGAGCAGACTGAAACACACGACAGACTGAAGCACAAACATATGGCAAACAGAAACCTAACTGGCTGAGTACACACATGAAACGATCACATAAGGAACCTCTTTTCCATGTATTTCATGTTCAGGTGATTCCAGTGGTGGCTCGGATCCTGACGGAGATGTTTTCCGGAGAGCTGTCCTGGTCCACAGACAGCATCCGACTGCAGATCTCCAACCCAGATATGAAGGACCACACTGTGGAGCAGTTCAAGGAGCTCCAGAGGCTCCTTCAAAGCCAATATGGGCAGGGACCGTGGGCCACCAACGCACCCTGAATCTGGTGACTTTTGCTGGGTCCTCAACAGGTCCTTGGTCATGGCTACATGACCAAGTTATAGGCCCACTTGGAGTCTTATCTGGAAGGAGTGGACTGCTGATACACTTACATGGGGGTTAATGGCACACTGCAACTAAGGAACTCTTTTTTTTTCCTCAGAGCCTCTTTCTGGTTCTAAAGTAGACACAGTCAATTGAGTTCTTCATCAGTCCCATACATCTTTCCATCCTAAACCCAAGCCTTAGACCCATAAGCGCTGTAGCTCTTCCAAACTCTTCCTGCTTCCACACACTCATCATACCCAGACTGCTCTTTTAACCCCTATTGTGAAAATTGTAGCTTTATCCTTGATGTTCTTTGGTCCCTTAATATTTGTCTATTTTGAATTTCAATAGCTACCGTTGCAGTATTTTTTTTCTCAGATGGAAGGTATTACTTCATCTTCCCTCAGTTATCATCCATTTTCTTTTACATCCACACTTAACTGTCGATCTGGAAATGCATGCATTGTTACTGGCGTTTGTCAAAGTTAGATACCAATGATACTCTGCCAAAATGTGTTTTAAGCCATACATGACAAATATTGTAATGTTATATTTTTAATAAATACATTGTGAATACATTCAATCAGCACAAGCATTAATTTCTAACCTTGCCCTGACTACCAGACTACTGAGAAATGGTCATGGGTTTGTAAGGATACAGATGGTGCAAAAGGTGCTACTGGTATTGACACTTAGCAGGAACATCCCCAGACAGTTAAGCCTCAGATAATATTTCACAGGTATTCTAGAGGATTCAGAACAACCCCTGCCTCTCCTGCGGGCTGTCAACTCAATATGAACTGGTTTGACTTGATCAGAAACTACACAGCAGACAATCCAAATATGGATTTGTATGGGGCAGCTGACAAACTGTGGCTACAGAGGGAGTGAGTAGAGGTTTGTGTGCACACGTTCAAGTTTACATCTGAATGTGTGTTGTGATAGTGGCGCTGGTTACATTCACACACAATAGCACTTAATGTAAATGCTTGTACTTATGGTTTTTGTATGCATTTTTGAATGTCTGGAAATCTTATCTAGGAGGGAGTGGGGGGGGGGGGGGCAAACAGCACATCAAAAGCATAGTATCAATGTGTGTACATCTGCAGTTGGTCTAGAACATCTTGTCTAGTTTCTTCTAGATAGATAGTGGGGATGAGGCAGTCTTTGGATGTGAACGAACCTCTAAAACATGATACACAGACAAGGGTATGTTTGTTCCTCACAGTCGTTTTTATTGTTCACAACATGGCTACATGGCCAACGGCGGCGTCTGCCTTTCCCAAAAATGGATGATGCCAAAGGTGAAGGAACAAAGAAAAAAAAAGATACCATCTGCCAGAGTCCCACTCGACCTGTCACAGCTCTCCTTCCCTGGCAATAGATACAGTAAAACTCCAGCCAATATGTTTAAAAAGGTCAAAGGTGACGCCAAATCTCACATTCCCCTTCCATTTCTTAAATGCCTCCACAAGGCAGTAGCGGGCATTTTACGAAGGGCCTCATGGGTTTGCTATTCATTTTTCTTTATGGCACCGACAGCAAGACCATGTTAAAGTTCTAAAGACACGTCCATGAAAATAAATCATTTCTCAATTTTTTTAAAAACTTACAAGTCTTTTTTTGATGCATTATGATTTGCAACCAGGCACATCCTTTTTGTTTTTTTTCCTCCTTGTTCTTTTTGAAGATGGATCCTGTAGAAATCCAACTGACGCAGAACTAATCCCATTTCTTTTCTTCGAGTTGGTGAATTCTCGTTTCTCCTCAGACCTTGCCCCCGCCACGCTCTCTTTCAACCCTCATGCCACCTGTTGCTTAGGTGACAGTGAGGCAGGGGAGCGAGACAGAGCAGAAGGGGGGGGGGGGGGGTTCTCTTCTCACATGCCAAAGTCGATGCACGATTCGTCACGGTTCACCCTGTCACTCCAATCCTAGCGATGCGTCTTGATTGGCTTTCCACAGTGCCAAGTCCCGCCCATTTGTCCATAAGGAGTTCCCTTTAGATTCTCGTCTGCTGCGGTCTTCAGCCTCTTTGCCGTCACCTCTGAATGTTCGCCAACAAAAGATTTAACCTGAAGGGGAGAGAAACAAAAATATAAAGTAAATAAGAGGGATTACTGACAGATTTTTTTTCAATCAAGCATAATAACTCAAGATGCAAATGTGCAGATCCCAGTGCTGGGGATGTGTGGGTTTCTGTGTTGATGACTTACCTGGTGTTCTGGCAGAGCTCTTTGGGCGCGGTTATCGGAACAATCTGGTGAACTCCCGTATGGCCCAGCACACCTGCTTACACTCCTCTGCACTGGGGAGATGGACACGGAGAGGCGGGGGAGATGGCAGGGAGAGGCGGGGGAGATGGCAGGGAGAGGCGGGGGAGATGGCAGGGAGAGGCGGGGGAGATGGACACGGAGAGGCGGGGGAGATGGCAGGGAGAGGCGGGGGAGATGGCAGGGAGAGGCGGGGGAGATGGCAGGGAGACAGAAGAAAAAGGCCAACGTTATTCAGAGTTTTTAAACAATATAGAAAAAGCAATTGAACAATTTCTTGAAGTGAATTTAAATTCAATTGAAAAGAAAGGAATCCCTTTCGTGGTTGTTGTCTCAACACCCCTACGGTGACCTCAAGGTTCACTGAAATCTCAGAGACAGAATGGGAGGGAGGTGCGGAGCACGAGGGATTCTATCAGGCGAGCCCGGACTTGTGGCAGGAAATCCCTACGGTTTCACCCACCGGTTTTCCAGGTTGTTCAAGTAAGCCAGGCGACCGATCATAACCAACAAGCTACGCCTGACAAACACCTAGCATGAAAACAGCTGACTAACAGCTGTAATAAGACTGCCGTAAAGAGTTTCCTGAGAACTGGACCAACGTAAGTCAGCATGGGGCTTGTTATAGTACGTCTGCCTGACGGGAATGGACCGGATCGGTTGGCCCGCCCCGGGTCACACCTGTGGTGTATGAGAAGGGTGTGGTTGATGTCACGTGCTCACCTGGTGACTTGCTTGTGGAAGTCTGTGAGCTGTTTGTGTGTGACTGTCACAGCGCCACCCGACGTCTCCTTAGGCAGCCCCTTCAGCGCATTCTCCAGCCAGCGGCAGAACGTCTAGAAAACATCTGCACGGTCAAACAAGCACGCATGCCACCACTTATGCTATGGCTTGTCTAAGCTGTGCACTTCCCCATGACTGCAGCACAAATAATGGTGAGCCCAAGTAACTTTGCAAGATTGAGTAGTCTTCCCAAACCGCAGTTGGACACACTTTTCAGATTGGAGACATGCGTATGACAACCTGTTGGCAATTTGTTACATTGGGATTTTTGGCAATTTGTTGTCAAAGTGGCATATGTAGAGACAAAATCAGTCCCTAAAACTTTAACGGTCTCATTTAATTTGACTAATTTACCAAAAATGTACCATTGTGCCATCAATTTCATGGCGAATGAAGGTATGACGGTGATTCTGCGCACACAGTAAAAATATGAATATTTTGCATTTTTACCAAAGTACTGGTCAAAAATAGGTAGGTTACTATAAGAGAACAAAACATGTAGGCCTAAATTTTAACAGTCTTCGAAAATAAGTCTGGTAAAATGCTGTGTTGTATAGTGAGACAGACATGAAATAACTCAAATCAACAACTGAATATGAAAATCAGCAAATTCTATGAAAACAAAATTCTTCTACTTATTTTGCCTCATACAATACAATTTACAGTCACCTGATAGGTGCATGGTGCTACAAAGTGAAAAATCATTAGCTTAAGTATCAGCTTAAAAGTAGGTCTGAACACCCAAGATAGAAACACCAGGTGTTTGGTAGACAATATAAATCCTATTCAAAGATGTTACCATAGCGCCATCTGATGATATGACAGCTCAAGACCCTGAATGTATTCTAGAAATACTGTGAGGCGTGAAAGATGTAAGAGTGCCTGTCCATGTGTGTGTCTGTCCGTGTGTGTCCGTGTCTCACCGGCCTGTCGAACACCATGATCTCCCAAAGCACCTCGGCCACATCGGGGAGTGTGTAAGGTGGCAGGCAGAAGCAGCAGGTGTGCATGAGCTGGGTGACCAACTGCTGCCCGTGTTGCTCCATGGCCTGGCCAATCAGCTGCTTCCGTACCTCAAAGTCATCCTCGTGCTGCAACAGAAATGGCAAGTAACACACCAGTTTGACCGGTGAAACTGTAGCGCGGTGACTCAACCTTGCCCGACGTAGCATTGTCGGGATATGAAACGACCAAGCGTGCCCGTGGAAACGCCTGAACTGTTGGTCGGGAGTGACTCACGTCATTGCTGACGCCCGTGTGGATGAGGTCTCGAACAAACTTCATGACGCTGCAGTTGGCGTCCCGGTGGTCCAGCGTGGTGGCAGCGATGGCACACTGGATGATGTGGACGATGATGCCGCTGCTGAGCAGAGTGACGGGACTGCGCTGGACAAACCTGTTGACAGCGAGAGGACAGGGGGTCAGGAAAAGACATCAAACACTGATGCTGTAAAACAACTATCCCCTCCTCAGGTTCCCGGTAAAGACTAGAGGCAGGTTTTTTACATTCTTGCCAGTTGGGGAAAGCCCACTGGACTGACACTGCAAGGACCTGAATTCTAGAGATCTAGAGGGTGGATCTCCCTAAAATCCATAGGCTGTACTTAAGACCGTGAAGAGTTTAGAAGGCACACTTTGACCTAAGAGGTTCTGGATAAACAGCAGGATTTAGTTCCAATCAAGACTTCAAACCCTAGAAAGACTGGCTGATAAGGGGAAGTACTTCCTGTTTACTGGTTCTAAGCAAACCAAATTGTCATGGCTGCCAGTATGTGTAAATCTTAAGTAGATAATGACCACAGAAAGAGGTCAGTGTTTTTTACACAAATGAAAACAAAATGCAATGAATTTGATCCTTGCACCATTTTCAAAACATAACGTGAATTTAATAACCACAGTGTGCTTAAGTGCAAGTTAAAATTAAGTGAACTAATTACAGGAGCAAGGTGCCTCTTCCTGTGGTTTAGTTCATTATACCTTGTTGCTAGTCTGAAGAGGTCGTCCACTGTGTCTGGGTGGTTACGGAGGCCGTTGGGCTGCTCCAACAACTGGAAGGTGGGCATACACAGAGCCTACAGGGAGAGATGAGGGACAAAGTCAATTCTAAACCAGTACCAAACAAGCCACACATTTTGCCATGAGCACTTGTTAATGGGTTACAATCCGGTTTGCGTTTTACCTGTAGCATGTCCAGTAGACCCTGTCGGCAGCCCTCCTCCATGCCGTACTCATCCACCAGGATGCTGCCCAGGTATAGGAAGCAGGAGTGGGGATACACCTGATACACACTGACCATCTGAAACGACACGTCAGCATTATGAGCATTACGAGGTACACAATCACCCACCGGGAGACCAACCAAAAGTGGTCCAATGTCAACCATTTATCACACGCCTCTCTGCTGACTTCTGGAGAAGTAGATATAAAATCTAAGTACAGATTCCCAATACAAGTATCAGTATCATAGTATTGTGAGGTCCCTGGAAATTCTCAGCCTTACTATGAAAGCATTGTGCCCGTACACCACCATCTGCAATTTGTCACTAGCGAACATTACCCCTGTGAAGCTAAACTCATATTACACAACCTCCCAACTTTTTCAGACAGAGATTAAGAGACAAACCTTCCTCGTACCCAGAGATAGCGGAGTCGCTGGTTTTTACCATATCCTTTATCATATTAAATTTTGCTCAAAGTTTTTCTCTAGTCAACAGCTGCCCAAAACACACCCAGTGGTGACTGACTTTGTTTTCACAACAGACTCAAACCAACATGGGTCCCATTTATGAGGTGTGTCATATCCCAGGGACCCTTACCTGTGTAACTAGGGGCTGTAGTAGAGACGCAGATCCTTTTCCCACGCAGCGCACAGCAAACCGCAGACAGCGACAGCAGCGCTCCACGATGCGGTTATCAGCCTGGTGGGTGTTCAGAGTCTCTGACAGGACTGGCCAGATCTAGAAACAACCAAGCAATCAGAACATAGATGGTTATATTTACCACTTGTGAAGGGGGTTAATGTATGCCATTTCATCAAGTTCAAGGCAGCAGAAAACTAAACTAGACCCCCTGGGAGTCCTAAAATAGTTGCATTAAGTAAAATCAATGGTTTAAACAAGGCAGCTTGTATGCAGTGGATCAATAGACGCTTTGTCAGAAACTGTAATTAAAAAAAAAAAAAAATATTAAAATAAGGATCAGCTGATTTACCTCCTGGATGACTTTCTGACATGGGTGTGTCTGTCCGTTCTCTACAATGGGGTTTGTGTGTCTGGGGAGAATCACAGTACACGCATTTCAAGGAAACCATCATATCAGTATGACTACATAAGACGCTTCACGAACTGTGCAATCTAATTCCATAAAATCATTTGTCATGTTGGGAGGGGCATACCGAAAGATGACTGCTAGTCTGTCCAGCCAGACGGTGGGGTCAGCGGCTTTCCCGTTGCTCGGGTTCTGGGAGAGAAGCTGATGATTGGAGACAAACAAGACGACCTGTTAGCGACCCTTGTGAACCGGTGACAAAAATCTTCACACGTCTTCAACGGAACAACACACACCGCTAAATCAGAGCCAGACACAAACACACCTTTTTGAGGGCCATGACCTGAACGGCGCACAGGTCACTCAAACACTCAGCGATCTTATCCAGGGGCAGCCGGGCAAGGACCAGGGCGGTACCTGCAAGACAACCACAGTTACCATGGCGGCAGAGCAACGCCGCTAGGCACAGCTCAAAAACACAACAGAAACAGACAAACGGCCGAACATTGACCCAGGAGAGCCGAAGAGTTCAAAGGCAGGCCGGAAAGAGTGGAATGGAGGGAGGCACGACGTTACCTTTAAGGAGGCCCACGGCGGCCTCGGTGGACAAGGCGAAGGAGTCGAGGGCCCGAGCGATGTCCAGCAGGCCCTGGAAGTGCTGGGCCATGTGGTCCCGACACACCGAGCAGATGTTGTGGATGGCCTTGGCCGCTACGGACGCCAGGGGCTTCTCCCTCAAGCCCTTCATTAGGTAGTTCAGCACAGGGTCTGTGACAAAGAGGGGCGCTGAGGTCATACACACATCCAGTATACAGCCAACGGAGACAGAGGGGGTGGGGCGGTCGGGTGGGCGGGGGGGGGCAGACACAGGCACGACAGAAGTACACATTCGGAACAAGTGTGGCACACACATATGACACAGGAAGGAAAGAGGAATGACAAGGAAATAGTAATGTGCTTCAAAACAGGGGATGCTGTACACTCGCACACAAATGAAGAAGTTGTTCAATATTGAATTATTGCCTATGACAACATACCCTCATTCTTGGACAGTATCTTTCTAAATATAAAAACTTCAGCGATTCTCTATCAGAATCTTTTTAAAAAGGAACTTCCTGATTTCAGGACTTTCACTTGCATAGAAAGAAACACGCATTTCAAATAGATTGGTAGAAACTCGGATGATTATATCACGTTGACATATCGGATTATAACGTTCTCATCAATTTCCAACCCTTGGATTAAACCTCTGAGGCGCTAAGCTATTGAACGCAACATGAACCAACCTAAAAAGCGTGGGTTGCGGTCAACAACCTCGCTCATCTCCCCCACCAGCTCGATGCTGGTGTAGCGCACGGCGATGTGGACTGTCTCCGGGAGCAGGACCACCTGCTCCAAAACCTCTGTCAGGGTAGGGTTGTTCTCACTGCCAGGATGAAATATTTACACGTTACACACACACCCCCGTTTGAGAAAGTATTGGTCACATACATATCACAGTTCTATCGACAGGGTCGGGGGACACTCACGGGTCTACACTTTTGGCGATGGCCGCCATGATGAAGAGAACAGCCTCAGTCACCTCCCAGGGAGGGTTCCCTTCTTTTAGAGTAGAGTACAACTGGAGGAAAGAGAAGGCGGACGGTAATTTAATCTCAATGACATCATCGGAATGGTCTTTTTTGGCAGCTGTTTGTCTTTGTGGTTCTTATTAGACAACTAAAAGACTGGAGAACAGGCCTACTGAAGTTGGACAAATCTAGTTTAAATATGCACATGACAGAAGTTTCACACTGCCCAAATATTCATAATTGCATAGTTAAGGGAACAATGACTCAAGTGACAGAGTCACATCATAGCCAGTGCATTTTCTTTGTATAATTAAAATCTTTGTCCTCCATTCGCACTTTCAAAAGGCCATGTCCAACTACATTATAGGTGTGTTGTCCAGAGTTTTAGCACAGTAATAAGAGACAAAAAAGGCATATAAAAAATGCTGCATATAAACTTGCATCTCATTATGGTGGCTACCTGGGAGAAACATTCCATTGAGCCCACGAGGAAAATTACATCCTTGACGAGATCAGACACCCGCATCCTGAATTCCCCAAAATCATCTGTATCTTCTGGGATTCCCTCCTGTGGATCAACACAAAGACGAGTGAATGAATACAGCCAAAGCGAAATGATCTACTAAACCACTGGGTGACACGTAAACACTGACAACTGATTCTCATGTTCGATATGAGGCCTTTATGAAACTGCAAGTTGCTCTAGATAAGAGTGTCGGCTAAATTACTAAAATGTTAAAATGTTCTGTAATTTTCGGGCAGTCTTGGTTGAGAAGGGGTACTTACATGGTCGGGGTCTAACTGGCAGTGACGGGCCAGACCATGGAGCAGTCTCTGGATGTAGGGCCTGAAGATGCCGTGAAGGGCAGGATCGTTGGTCTTATAAAGATGCTCTCCCAGACGATACCAGAAGTTAAAGGAGATCTCCACGACCTGAGACGCACCAGAACACACAACAGACTTCAAATAAGGTTACGGTTCTGGGTTAAGAGAAGACAGGATTTTTCATGGGTTTTATATATCTGGGCGCATCACATGTTGAGTACCTCATATTGGGGGTGTCCCGCACAGATGAGCAGCAGCTCCAGCGTCCTCAGGTCTCCCATGCCCTGGCCCGGACTCCTCACTGTCGTCTCCAGGAAGGTCTCACACAGCTCCGTGAAGATCCTACAGTAGTTCAACACTCTGACAGAGAACAGGGGAAAGGATTGGATTCGGGAAGGGGCGAGAGGGCATAACTTCGCAATCAAGTCATAGCTGTCCAACTGCAATACAAATAGCATCGATAGAGGAGCGAAATGCATTGCATAGGCACCTATTTATATAAATATTCACAGCCATATGCAGAGTCTGAGGAGAAAGCGTGGGTCTGGGACAGGAAGAGTAAACAGAAGGGTCCTGGTGATGTTGGTGTGCATGTATGAAGATGGCAGTACGTTCATACTTGTCAAGGTCTTCCCGTGCCACGGCCATGTGATAAGCAGTCTCCAGCGTGAGGACGCCCTGGAAGAGCTGAAGGGCCAGGGGCATGTGCGCGTCCACGTTCTCGATGGCGTACAGGGCTGAACATACACAGTCGGACGCCGCCTCGTGCAGGTTAGTGGAGGTCTCATCCCTCTGCTGCCAAAACAGAGGAGACGCACCATGTCAGAGGAGTTCCGCGGCTGCAACCCATGCATTATATATACCAGGGGACAACATCCTAAACCACATTAATTATTGGTGACCTCCCCGCCCCCATGCCACGGACAGAAAATAATCAGTAATGGAGACACAGACAGGCAGGGAGACAGCAGAAAATAATCAGTAATGGAGACAGACAAGACAAACTCATACCAGCACTTGGAAGAGGACCATGAGGAGCTGGTTGTTTGCCATGAAGTTGCTGTCCAAGACGCCCAGGTTGAACCAGCTGCCCAGGCAACGAAACACCTTGATCAGCATCTTCTCATCGCTGCCAGTCTTCTCAACACACGACCCCTAAAGAGAGAAAACACACCAATCAGTGTTTTTATAGGGATAAAGTGAGTTATGGGGGAAGGCATTTAATGTAGCTGAGTTTCTGTTAGCAGGCAATTGGCCAATAAAATAAACGAAAGACTGGTTCAAAAAAGGCCAAATAGTCTGATTGAAGCCCGACTGACACCATTGCCGTGAAAGCACACTATTTCACCTGAAAGCGTTTGGAACCATCAGGTTTTTCCCTTATATCTAGCCTAGCATGCTAACATATCTATATGTTTATATTATTGCTCTTATTATGTGGCCAGAGTAATGACAATATAATGCATGCAGGGTAATTATGTAGGACATTATTCATAAGCCGTAGCCTAATATATTTTGGCAAGAACACAGTTTAAGACCCCACAAAAAGTTTATTAATAAAAAACATTTATTTACATAAATGAATGTTTCCTTTTTATCTTACACGCTTTGGAGCTGGTCTCTCCTGTCATACGCTAGTAGGCCAATACATTTCGCCGCAAGTTGGAATAAGTAACTTATCATGAAATAAATAATTCATCAAAAAGGTTTCTAGTTCTGAGATTAAGACAGGAACATGGAAAAACGATATTGAAGATGTATGTTACATGCTTTATTTGGGGAATAAAGCCTAAAAGGTAAATAATTATTTGGTAAGGTTTGGGAATAGAGGCTACTTGAGATGGTTTAAAGTTTAGTAAGATATGCACAATGGCACAGTTCTATATCAGGATCCTTTTAGTATTTGGGGTAAAAACATTGTGAACTTTTTTTTGTTTCAAGGCTTGTTTCTACTCTTTTCAGAACAATTACCATTACCTAAATGTGATGTTAGTCATTCTGAGCACCATAAATGGTTATACACTCAATCCATATGCACAACCACATCATGTCTGCTAGAGAAAAATTTGTGAAATACCAAGCACCACATTTTACTAACTGAAACCCTGTTACACAGCTATTCAATATAATTAAAGGAACATTTTAATTACATTTCTTCAGAGATAGCCACGAAGGCATTAATGCATCAAATCAAACAGTACATATCGCTTAATCATAATCATTGTATTTGGTACATTGCTTGATCAAATGAAGTGAGAATTGGCCCACTCAATACAGTGGGCCAATTCTCACTTCATTTGATCAAGCAATGTACCAAATACAATGATTATGATTAATGAATATGTACTGTTTGATTTGATGCATTAATGCCTTCATATGCAAAGTGTCCACATGCTTTGTGTTAGAGCTTATACTGTCTGAGCAGTCAGACTGTAAAGGTTATCACACTAGGCACTTGTTACTTTCAGAATCTAAAAGGAACAGTCATCAGCTGCCAGGAGATCTCTAAACAACTACATTGGCTAGATCAACCATCTGTCAAGAAATGGGCAGGATCTAACTACTAGTAGCACTGAATAGAGAAAGGTTGTGACTCTTCCAGTCACGGCACACTAAGGTTATTTGTTGCTCTCACTGTCTACAAGGAAGTTCACACAGAGAAAGGACATGATTCGTAACAGTGTCTGTCAATGTTGATTATAAATTGTGCCATTATGCATTCTTTGTTGGGTTTCTATGAATAGGTCTCAAGGTTTGACAACATGAGCCTGTTTACTCAGACTATAGAAAAAGCATCAGGGCCAAAAAAAGTCCACATCAAATCTTTTAACCAAGCAAACTCTTTTGCTCACAACACATTTAATTACCATACCTACATTTGTGTCAGCCTCAGACCACTTTGTGCAGTCGTCTTGTGAGGTGGGCAGAAGGGCTGCACGATAGACAAAAATCGTATTGCGATTGCAAATTTTTTTTGCTAGATAACGCGATTTGATTTGCGATTGTCATTTGATATATGATCAAGATTAACATGTCCTTTTGAAGTGGTTAAGAGCAGGTCTTTGGCTAAATAATGTGTGATTGGCTCTGTTATTTCTTTGTCTCGGTGAGCTCTTCTCATATTGATTTACACTTCCAAAAGAAGGGATGCGTGTGGTGCGACAGCACCCTGCCTCAGCTGCTCCAAGATAAAAAAGTATTTTGTCCGAACATGTAAACCAAAAAAAAATCTGATGATCCACTTTTGGGAACGCTTACGAATTCAATTAATAAAAAAATGATCAGCCTTAAAAAAAATTTGTTAAATATTTGTATGATTTTTTGTATTACTGCACTTCCTGTCATTTGCGAATGTCTCCGACCCGTTTTTCAAGAGGGAAGATCTGCTTTTGTCAATGTTTATAGCCTGTAGGCAACGTTTTTCTAAAGCATAAAGGATAATTTTGTTAGATTGTTTCTTCTGTATTTTTCCACTTTAGCTATAGTCTAATAAAAAATGACCTGTGGTTTATCAATCCATCATATATTGGTATGGCTGTGCATATTTAGAGATACATTACAACTCTACTAATATGCACATTAAAATAGAAAACCCTGCACCCCCATCATAAAACATTTCCACCACCCTGTTTATTGATGATTGTTTGGCTGGGCCTGCAATGTATTTTTGGTTTTGTCCAGAGACTACTTGGCCACACATTTTTCATGCAAGTCCCCATGGCACTGTCTCGTGTTGAAATATGTTTGTTGTGATGCCACATGCGGTTCTACCACCGTCTTACAGGTTCCGCATATTACATTAGTTTGTGACATCTCTCTGGAACCCAAAATATTCCCAAACAACAGAAGATTGATTCTTTTTGGCAACGAATGATCAGAACAATATTGTAGTTTGATTGACCGATTCGAGACATAAAGCTGGACATTTGATTGGTAAATGTTTATTGTCTTAAAAAGGTAGGGGAAGACGTTTAGTTAGAGTGCTTGTAGATGTGTTGACTGACACGATGGTGCCGTATGCTTGTCAGGCTCCAACCTTTATATTAATAAAATATTATTATTATTTAAGTAGGCAAACAGATCCTGAAATCAACTCCTAATAAAATGTATCCAAATAATATTATAGTGAAGGTGGCAAACCAGTAAAAATAATTATTTTGATTGAGGCCAAAAAGCCAGCTTTCTGCAGTTTAGAAATCACGCATGTTCAAAAATCAATTTCAATAGGATTAATCGTGCAGCCCTAGAGGGCACTAGTTAATAAATGCTGTAGTGAGTTACCCAATCCGATCATCACTCTCCTTTGCATGGCCAAGCACACTGGCAGGTACAGTGATGTGACAGTGCAAAACATCATTCAAAAGTATAGGCGTGAAGGGGCAGTCTGATTTGCAAGTGGAGTCCTGCCAATGAGCCTGTACCAAAGTTTTATAATGAGGTGGAACCCATGGGATCTACGCTTATCCAGAAAGGGGGGTAAACGGTGGGGGGTGTTCCAATTTAGACTAGCCTAATCAGGTGGGTTAAATAAGCTAATATTTTAGTGATGCTAGGTTACAGCGGACAGAAAGACAGACTGGGACGGCGTGAGTGTGTGTGTTACTCTCAGATCTCTCACCAGTAGAGTGACCACGGTGCTAGAGTAGTATGCCAGGTCCTCAATGATCTCTGTCCTGCGATTGGCTCCGATGCGTAAGGAGCGGCTGTGGACCTCTTCGGGAAGGACTGTGAGGATCTCTATCAGAAACGTCATTGAGCTTACATCATTGCTGTACCTGGGAAAGGAAGTATGGGTCAGAGAGAATGGGAGGGAGACAGCAACAGTCAGTTATTAGCAACTGAGCAACCACACAGCTAGAAGACGACTGGCCATCCCAGGGAGCCAAGCACCTCTGATACTAGGTTGTTCCAAGTCACTATGCTTCCAACATCGTATTGGTCGCTAATAGCCGTTTTAGGCTAGGTATCAGTATAAGAAATCTGGGTCAACTGCTGTAGAAAGGACACAGTTAAAATAAACTTGATAGATTTGCAACAGGCTTTAATCTATAGCTAGGGTGACAGAAAACATGGGTTTGTCAGATTACTTCTAAACGATGGAGATCCCAAGTTCCTTTACATGTTCCAAACTACACACTATTTTCATGACATTGCACTTGATAGAAACCCCCAGGTCTTACTTTTCAATAAGAGTGTGGACACAGCCCTTCCAGGAAGCCATCTGAAGGGCAAGGTCTGCAATGGCCAGAGCTAGCTAAAAGTGGAGACAATTGAGAAAACAGGAACTACTTGTGAAGACAGAAAATGTGTGAATACATTTGAAATCATAGAAGTCTGTTAAGTACCATTTTATATGACCAAGACTACTAAAATTACTGTCCTGCCACTCAGGGAGGAACGCAAGGATTCTACTGAATCTTGGTATGCCATTGGTACATTTAGACAGGCAGTGGGATATTCCTGGTGAGTTAGGGGGTTTAAGGTGTATAAACTGGAGATACCAGGGTGTTAGGAGGTCACTGGGTGAAAGTTGACAGACACTCAAGAAATAACCTGGTGGGGGGGGGCGAAACCTGGGTCCAAATGGGCCTGGTCGTGAACATTACCTGGGTGACTATGATGGGGGAGAGGTCTTTGAGGCTTTGTATGTGTGAGAGCAGTGAGTCTCTGAGGGCAATGTGGGTCTCAGGCGGGAGTTCGTAGAACGATGTCTGGATCTTCATCTTCATGGTCTGGGCAGCAAAGTAACAGGACTCCACATCCTGCTTCAGCTGAAGGAGCTGGTCTGCCATCTCCCAAGCGTACATCTACAGGAAGAAAGGAAAGGGAGCAACTCGTTACACCAACATTATTCAGACAAGATAGGGATAACTACGCCAAATTGCCTGCATGGGATACCCTGAAATAATTGACAAAACTGAAGGGAAAACAGGAAACACAACTCCTTACAGCAACTACCAAAAATTGGATCTCAATATAATTTTTTGTATGGAGATATTGAAGCTCTGAATGAGGAAAAAAATACAATTATCTATGTGGCTAAGAATACAACAAAACTCAGTCACAAAAAGTGGAAGTGTATGATCATTGGTGTTTTGAACCACTGAAGCAAAGTCCCCCAGTATGGCCCTCTTGTTCATATAGCAGCAATGGCCTTTTGCTGCTAAAAGATTACCTTAGCTCCAACAACATTTTATGAATTATTTTGTTGCAGAAAAACATTACAGAAGAAATTTAATAAATACAACTTGTGAAACCAAACAAGCAGGATTGTAAATGAGAGCCATGAGCCGGGCCACACATCAGGCAGGTCAAAGACAAAGTTGCTTCGAGAATCAAACGTCCTCAAACGCAAATTATCCAACAATGATTCAAAATAATTAACTAGTTGTAGCATTGGTTTCTATTACCATTTCTTTGGATAAATCTACTGCAATCTAAATTCTGCAGCAAAGCCGACGAATTGCTTCAAAGTTATTGGACTCGCCTTTTTCCATTTGGTTTAAATACAAACTTTGCCCACAACAATGCAGCCATGTTTGGTTTTGCGACACACCCTAAATTAATGTTATTATCAATGACAGCTCACCAAAACAGTGTTGTCACTGGCAAAGCAATGTCAATTAAAACATGTACTTCAGATCTATCTAAAGATTGTGTAATATTATCACTGTGAGGTCAAATAATTTGCTTATATATTTTCAAATTGGGTACCGTAGTTAGTGCACTGATAACTGAAATATTTTTTTTTCTGAATGGCATAATGGTATGGTTTACATTATTTGATACCAGGAAGAAAGAAGTGTGGCATCAGAAAATCAAGAGCATGTTGTGGTCATTATTTAGGGTCACCCACACAAACCGTAAATTATTTTTTCTCCAAATAAATACATGGTAAAAGCATGTGCAACCCTATAATTCACACTATTTAGCAACACCGCTACCTACCTGTGCAACAACCCCCTCTGCTCCCACTAAAATTTGTTTGCAACCGCAGAAGAAAAAATTGCCAGTGGGAAACAGTGCTCATATGTAAAATAATGTATTTGAATAAAACAGCAGTCCTTTGTAAAAACTCCCCTGACATATTTAATTAGTTTACCATGTGTTAGCACTGACATGTAAATAAACCGCTTTAATTGATATTCCTGTACCTGACCCAAAGGAAATAGGCATATACATAAACCAAATAGCTAAACACAGCTCCCTTCAATAACAATGTGATATTGTAACTTAAGAGCTTGTCGCGCTAAACAAGTAGTTAGATCTTCCATGGTATATGAAACCCTGATAAGATATGCATTGGAATTTATATAATAAAGTGAAATGGGCAAGCACCTTACGCAGAAGTCCATTATGTCCTGGCAGCCCGGGGGCAGTGTGGGGGGGCTGTCAACAGTACTGACAGCACACACAGTTCATCATTTAGATGGCTCCTGCTCTCCCAAATTAGACCCTCAGATGCCAGAGTGACAGTGAACTCAAGACGTTGCATGTCTAAAGTGTGAATCAGCTATCTCCTACTAATCAAAATATTACTTTTTTGAATCCCTCAACCAACAAGAGTACTTATATGCCCTTTAGCAAGGCACTTACATTTAATTGCTGCTGTACACAGTCAACTATGACATAGAAACTGATGGGTTTCAAATGAAGATTTTCTATACTACAAAACACTGATTAGCCTTTGGGGCATGGAACAGTGTAGACTGGGACAAAAAGACATGGCAACATCTTTTCTGGTACTGTTCATCTGTGGTTAAGTTTTGGAGACAGGCAATAGATATAATGTCAGGGTGACCTGCACTTGCTTGGGGACTACAGTCAAACAACAGTACATTTCACCATGTTTTATACCCTGCCAGTATCAGCAGATATGATACAGATAGCGAGGTTGAATAACATGAGACACCCTAGTGAAAAATGAAATAACATGATCTAACGCTGAAAGATAGGCTGAACTGTGGACATTGGAGAATCTTGGATTTGAATTGATTATATTAAATACAGACACTGAAATAGTTCACAAAGGACGTCATCTTTTTCTCCAGTTAGGTAGAAAGGGTGTTTTGAGTTGATGTAAAGGCTATGATCATATATATTTATACCAAGGCTGATCTCTGGCTGTGACCAACACTACAGTACTACTGCAGTTTAAAGCAAGTTGGGATACGCGCACACCAAAATAAAGAACACCAAAAGCGTTGCACAAACATATCCGTGTGCAACAGGACAAATAAGCACTCGCTTTTTACTATATAACAATAATAAGAATAAGTTCTCAAGTTAGTAAAAATAAACATTTAGCAACACGTTTAATCATTGATGTTTTAAATACGACAGAAATTATTGGATTTCCTGCGGGAGCTAAACGCAGAAACGACCGTTAACCAATGAATATGCGGAAACCAGAACGATGCGATGGGAACCCTTGGGAGGAAAAATCTAACAAATACGGAAACAAAATGTCTAACGCCTAAACACCAACAACAGTAAACGTGATTAGACACGTACTGTTTACCCAACATTGTACACATAAATGGAAGTTCTGCGTGTAGCTAAGCTAACGTTAGCTGACTAACTTGAAATCAAAGCCTCTCGGAATATAGTTAGCTTGTCCGCTAACATTTAGCTAAGCTAGCAAGACAACACGCCCCGCTAGTCAATTTAGCCATATGTAGCTAAAACTGCAACTTCGCTATTAAGAATTGGAATGCTAACTATCAACCCAGTCTCGCGCCCGTCTTGTGTTCTGGTCCTCAAGTTACTGTCATTGGCGCGAGTTAATACTTCTGTAAAGAAAGCTACTGATAGCCACTGGGCTGGTGGAAGCGAGGAACGGTGAGGCTAATGCTAACGAGCAATCTAGTTAACTTATCTAGTTAGCTCGGTCATGCTAGTTGGCAAGCTGGTAGGTAGCGTGTGAATCCGTATAACGTTATTCATTCATTCGTTGTGGGTTTAGCGTACACAAAATGCATCTCTGGCTGTTGTATTATCTAACTATTAACGTTGATGCAATGTATTGCTTTCGGCCTCGCACGAGCTGCCAAGTAGTGTCTTTTTCTAGGCCCATTCCATGTCCCCCATCTCTCCAGTTTACTTACCGATCTCTGTAGCTCCCCCAGCCACACCGAGGCTCGCTCTTTACCGGCGGGGTCCGGATCATGATAAAGAGCCTGCACGGCTTGATATACGAGAGCGACTGTCGGTTTCTCCATAGCGCTATGCTACTTTGTGGGTTACAATTTAGGGTGAATATGAGAGCGCTACAAGTTCCACAGGTTATGGTTAGACGGGGTAATATTTATTCGTTCCTTGCGCTCGCTGTTCCGACCGCCATCTCAATAGCACACAGGATCCCCGTGTGTGTCGACGACAAACGCATCCGTCTAGAAATACAGACACAGGAACTAAAAAGTGTACTTCCAAAAAATGGGCGGGTCTCTCTTTACTCTTTTATTTAAACGAACAAAAAAACGAGACACAACTTATTTATTTTATTCGTAGTTATGATTTAGAACTATACAGGCGGTTTGTAAGAACCAAATTGAGTATTCTCAGTTAAGATTCTCAGTGAATATGTAACCAAGCATTCGACTCAAACATTTTGGAAAGGTTTTTCAGCCATCTACCTGGGTTGTATGAAAACATGCAAATATCAATAATAGAAATCGAGTCTCAATTTAATAAATTCTACGTTCTATAAATTATATTTGTATATATTTATCCCTATCCAATATATTCAGATACGTATGGAATGGGGGCCCACACTGGGACTTACAAGAGAGGCCCAATCCACTTTCTCTATTTGTGTATCATGTGGATGCTATTCTCTTGCTGTTATACAAAACAGCTAAACCTAATTAAATGTCTTTACCCTGTTGTACTCAAAATCCTTCAGTTCCATCTGGACAAGGTCTGACAAAAAATACATTACATTGATTTCAACTTCTCTTCATACTGTAAGTTGGCCCATCACCCCCTTGTCTCGCTTTCTGAATGGTTCTCATGGACCCAGTCTTGTTTCACATGCTCCTGATTGGCATGTGCCCCTGGTTCATTTTATTAAACTGTTATTTTACCAGTTAGGTCACATTTGGGAACCAATTCTCACTTTTGAGGATGACCCGTCCAATGGAATTCAAATAAAAGACAACAATATAAAAAAAGAACACTATAAAAACTTTAAAATTATATATAAATACAAATCACCTTGTGCTGTTCATCAGATGCAGACAATTTTAAGGTCTTCCTTTGTGTTTTCAGTCCTCACACTAGACGGTGTCTTCAATTGTATTTATAAAATGTCTTTGCTATCTCACAATTTTTTTTATTTTGAGCATCACATGAAAATGTGTATTCATTTTTATTGTATTATTTATTTGTATCATGTTATATAGTGTTTTACTAGGAAATATACCTCCCCGATAAATAACTTTAAACAATTTTCTCAGGTTGGACCATAAATATCATGTAGGTAGAAGTGGTAAGTGATATTATTATCATAATGCTATTACTTCTACAGTATACATATGTGATTATTTTGCTATCACAATTATTTTAAATCATGTAAATAATAACATCCTTTTGGAGATCATAGTCTTTTCTAAGGAATGTTGTTTCTGTCAAAGGTGGGATTCAAACTGAGAACCTTCGGGACCCATTCTTCTTCTTCATACACATGACGAAATTGCTCCATGGTCATTGTCACTAATGCTTATCCCAAGACAGTGAAGTAATAGGCACTTTTGCCCTGGTTACAAACAACCTTTCTTCAAAAAACTAATTTCCAGTTTACATTTGCGTAAATATAAATGAATGTTATAACTATTAATGCTATTATTCAATAAATGGGTTTCTTTACACCATAGTCTCACAAAGGCAGTGTGGAAAAAAGAGCAAATGGTAAATTTTAGGTTTATTTTGAAACCAATTTGTACAGGATACTTTTTTCCATAAAACAAGTGGCTACAGATAAAAAACATTTGAGCAATTTACACCTGTTATGTATAATTCCTTTATGGCTGCTTTATGTATTTTTCAGCCATTGGTTTGTGTCCTTTGTTTGAAGGCAGTAGCAGACCACCACAAAACCCAGGTCGTATCATACCCATTCCAAAAAACCTATAGAGTTTGGTTATGATACTACCCTGAGTCTAGGGATGAAATTATTCTTGTACCCGTTCTCTCGACTCTGTTTTCTCAACATGTATTTTCAAGCACTGTAGTAGTGTTGTCTTCATCTTTTTCTAGATTTAAAAAAAGAAATGTAATCACATATATCTTGAAGATTTGCATTATGATTAATATATGCTCAGTGTTAGCTGAAAAGTATGCACAGGTATGTTTGTCTAGCATCAAATTTGACATTTTCCAAATTCAAATATGTATTTCTGATGCAGAGAGATATTTCAATAAAACTCAATCCTTCAAATGATCGTTATAACATACAAAACCCCTACTCAACTAAACAAGCCTAATCCAGCACCCATGTAAAAATTTGAAAATGCATACCTGCTTTACTACTGGTGATTTAGGAGACGATGAGGTTTTTTGCACGCATTTGTCAGTGAAACTAAATGAAACCAGCTGTTCCCCTCTGCCTAAAACCTACCTAGAGGTAGCAGTAGCAGTTACCTGAAAATAAATCAGAGACAGACAGAAGACAAAAGTGAAGCAGGATGAAAATTGTTTCTTGGAGAGGTTCCAAATAAAGTGAGGGCACAGTCTGTGTGCAAGTGTATAAAAGGAGAATGGGTGGGCACAGTGAGCAGGACCTTACCAGTAAAAACACACCTGCTTGACCCCACATTAACTTGACCCCACACTAACTTGACCTTACATTCTGTGGCTGAAGAGATGATCCTATAATGCAGTGCTAATCTCTTGTTACATCTCTGTTGTTTTCAGAGATTTGAGAGATAGGCTAGTTATCTAAGGTAAATCTTTTCCAGATTTAGGTTCATCCCTGTGGCATTTAACATAAAGCAGCTTGTCTTTTAATAATCTACCATCAAGTGGTCTACCATAGTTGGCAGGCTTTAGGCAGGTGGCAGAAGAGGTTTACACAGGACTAGGCTAAGGCAAAGAGCTGTTGACAACAATAATAGGAAGATTATGTATCTAACATTAGCTGTTCCTGTAACTCATTATCATGTTTGACTTGAAAGGACTCCAACTACTACTGTAGCTTATTGTTTATCAAGTTATTGAATCAAGTTAATCTAACCTACCTTTACCTACCATTCAATTTAGATTTAAGTTTGACTATTAAATGTTAAATGGAAAGTCCATTGACATTCAGACTCCAACACTGTTCAGAATGCTTGCACTTTCCTGTAGAAAGGTGTGCAATTAGAACAATGATGTATAGGTTTGTTTAAAATCTGTACTGAATAAATTGGTTGATGGATTTCACTTAACTTAATTAGTTGTTTAAGTAATTGTATAGTGAAACTCTATGGGCCAGTTTCACAGACACAGATTAAGCTAAGGATAGGACTAAAAAATCTAGGTCAGTGGAGAACTACATAGGTTTCTTTCACACCTGGGATAGGTTTCTTTTCACACCTAGATTTAGCAATATATGGGCATTGTTCTTTACACAACTGTTCAAGCTTTGTCCTTAATTGTTTAAGATCTTTGGGGAGCATCTCTGGACAGCAACCTTCAAGTTGTGCCACCAATTTTCAGTTGGATTTAGGTTGGGGTTCTGTCTATGTAACTCAAGGACATTTCCATTTTATTCTTTTGCCATCCCTGTTTCAGCTTGCTTGCAGATTGCTGCAGGTTTTGTGGATGAAACACAATTATGACAGAGAAGAAAACTTGTGAGAATAATTTAGAATTGGTGCAACTTGCGCCTTGACAAATCAACCTTCTCCAGACAGCCTGAAACCTTGACCTCAAAATCACATTATGTAGGATCAACAAACACACAAACAACAAATACTGCCATGAACATTAACATGCCATTTTACAGTTATGTCAAAATAGTATCCACTAGTATCCATTGTTTTAACTCCAGTTAAAATGCTCTGTGCATGTATCCAAATGCTGAGCAGGCCCAGTTGACCTCAATTTTGAATCACGTTGGGTCTCTTCCAGGATGACAATGTGAGGGAATAGATTTTGGAAGAATGGTGTTCCATCCCTCCAGTAGAGTTCCAGAGAATCATAGAATATATGCCAAGGTGCATTAAAGCTGTTCTGGCCGCTAGTGGCCCAACACCTTACTGAGACATTTTATGTTGGTTTTTGCCTTTAATCTGGTTCCTTTGTATATCAGTTTTATAGTGATTTGCGATGAGTAAGCTGCGATTATGGCGGGTAATGAACCGTCTCTAAAAATATTCCTTTGTTTCAGGAGCTGCTCTGTTACCTTTCCTAACTAAGGTCAACAGCTGCCTTTGTTATATTGTGTGTGTGCCTCAATGCACCCAACGTGTCCCTGTAACGAGATATAGTCAGCGAAAGCAAGCACTATGTCAACATAGGCTCCCTGATTTGCTTAAGATCAGTAATGAATGATTTAATTAGTTGATTGTTTCATTTAAGTAGATTTAGCAAATGGTATAAGGGTGAAGTCTAGGTTAACAGGAGCAGACTATCACACTTGTGGCCCCAGGTCAACAACCTCCTGTCACCCCTTTATTACTACATAAAACCAGCAGACAGGCATTGAGGCATTCACTTAGTGTTTGATTGAATGCTAGAGTTGGCAAATGACCTAAGTGACTTTGAGTCTGCTATGACCTTTAATGCCAGGCATGCAGGATACTAGTATCTGAAAGATGACCTTTCTCCTGTGATTTTCACAGCCAACAGTTTTAAGGGTTTATAGAGAATGATGCAACAAACAAAGACACAGTCGGCGGAAGTCTTTGGACAAAAACAGTTGTTGCTGAGAGAGGTTAAAGAATTGCAGAAGTTATGCAAGCTAAGAGGCAGGCCAGAAACGGCAAATAATGATGCAGTGGACAGCATTTCTGTTTTTACATAGGCTTCACATTACTATTAAAACAACAAATTAGTAATTTCATCTTATCTGTATAAACACAAATTACAGCATATTTGCTATAAAAACAACTTAGTGAATTATTGTACATTTCTATAAACTCATTCAAGAATTCAGGCAACAACAAACTATTTCATAATCTCCATCATATAACAACAATTTTGTGGTTGTTGCAGAGTGAACAATGTGAAACTAGCAGAAATGTTGCCACCAATTCCATGCCACCAAGAATTCAATCTGTAGTGGTGTTAAATGTGTTCAACCAGATAGTTGATAAAGTGTACCTTATAATTATATACAGTATATATTATTCATATCATTTTTTGGATCAGGGGTCCCATGTCACATGCCCCACATTCAGTAATCAGGCACTAATTGTTCAGTCCCCCTCTTTCATAGCAACATACAGACAGAGAAACCACTTACAGTAGCCCATCAGAGATCACTCAAACTGGATCAGGAAGCATTAAAACTAATCTCTGTGAGTTACCTCTGTATCACACATCTTGACTTGAATCAATGATACAGATTAAAAACTCCACAATTATGTGGAAGCTTTGGATCCTTGCATTGTCCGCAAAAACAGTGTGCCTGAATATGCCTACAAAACAATACTATTTTTACAGACTCAATTCAGTCTAAATTCAGTCTGACACATGTTTTTCTTAATTCCAATCTCACAGGCTCTTAAGAGATTATTATTATTATTATTGGATTGCTGCATGGGCCCAACAAAGGCAGGTCTCTTCTGAAACTTAATCCTTCCATAGTCTTAGACCATCAAGATCAGGAAGATCGAAGTTGAAGCTTGGTTCTGCAGTTTAAATTGGTTTATCCTTGCTTAAAAGGAGCTTTTCGGGATCCCACTGCACAACTCAGAGACAAACAAGTGTTGTTCAGAAACAAAGAAGAGCCAATATGGGAAAGGACTTTTATCTGTATGAGAACATCTCCAAAGTGAGTCCGTTCGAGGGGCCACAATACCACCTGGCACCATCATGGGCATTCTACCTACAAACCGCTTTCATGGGCTTTGTGTTCTTTGCTGGAACCCCCCTAAATTTCATCGTTCTCTTCGTGACTGTGAAGTATAAGAAACTGAGACAACCGTTGAACTACATCCTGGTCAATGTCGCGCTGTCAAGTTTCATCTTTGTGACATTCTCTGTTAGTCAAGTATTCATCGCTAGCACTAGAGGATACTTCTTCATGGGTCATACCTTGTGTGCGATGGAATCTGCTATGGGATCAATAGCAGGTACATTCAAACAGCATCAGGGATGTGTTCTCGTAAGGAGCACAATAGCAATAGATGCAATACAAGTTATTGTTACCAAGAGACACACGATGACTGTCCTGTACACCAAGGTCTTGTGTTCAATGCCGTTGATGTCTATTAACACGTTGATGCGTCCATTCTACGCCCTCAGGGTTGGTGTCAGTTTGGTCCCTGGCTGTCCTTGCCTTTGAGAGATATGTGGTCATCTGCAAACCCTTCGGCACCTTCACATTTGGCAGTAACCAGGCTCTGTGCGCTGTTGCCTTCACTTGGGTAATGGGGATTGGATGTGCCATCCCACCATTCTTTGGCTGGAGCAGGTATGGATCCGCAACCCACACACGCGCTCTGATGTTCTAATTAAATGTGACAATCCAGATTAAATAAACATTGTTTTGTTTTTGCAGTCATAACCCTGGATGTCTGGGGTACACTACCCCAGTGTTTTACAGGTTTATCCCTGATGGTGTGGGCTACAGTAACATGTTGTTTTTACAGGTATATCCCTCAGGGTCTGGGCAACAGTAAACTCGTTGTTTTTACAGGTATATCCCCGAGGGTCTGGGCTGCTCTTGTGGTCCTGACTGGTACACACACAATGAGGAGTATCACACCACCAGTTACATGATATTTCTCATGGTTACCTGTTTCATCATGCCCATGACGGTCATAATTTTCTCCTACGCCCAACTGCTGGGAGCACTACGAGCTGTAAGTACCATGCTATCTGGTTAAAAACCAGCAAAAAACATAACACAATAAATGTTGTCATGACAAAACGCAGACTCAACTTGTGTGTCTGTGTGTCTAGGTGGCAGCTGCGCAGACTGAGTCAGTGTCCACACAGAAGGCAGAAAAGGAAGTTTCCAAAATGGTGGTCGTGATGGTGTGTTCCTTCTGTGTGTGTTGGTGCCCCTACGCCCTGGCAGCTTTGTACTATGCCTATTCATCAGAAGAAAACAAAGACTATCGCCTGGTCACCATCCCGGCTTTCTTCTCTAAAAGCTCTGGAGTTTACAACCCTCTCATCTACGCCTTTATGAACAAACAGGTAAGCCGAAGCAGTGGTGAAAAGTTACTTTTAAGTACTGCCTATAGTATACATATACAGTGGGGAGAACAAGTATTTGATATACTGCCGGTTTTGAAAGTTTTCCCACTTACAAAGCATGTAGAAGTCTGTTATTTTTATCATAGGTACTCTTCAACTGTGAGTGATGGAATCTAAAACAAAAATCCAGAAAATCACATTGTATGACTCTTAAGTAATTAATTGGCATTTCTTTGCATGACATAAGTTCAAACCCGATGCCAAAGAAGTTGGGACACTACAAATTGTGAGTAAAAAAGGAATGGAATAATTTACAAATCTCATAAACTTATATTTAATTCACAATAGAATATAGATAACATATTGAATGTTGAAAGTGAGACATTTTGTAATGTCATGCCAAATATTGCCTCATTTTGGATTTCATGAGAGCTACACATTCCAAAAAAGTTGGGACAGGTAGCAATAAGAGGCCGTAAAAGTTAAATGTACAGATAAGGAACAGCTGGAGGACGAATTTGCAACTTAGTATGTCAATTGGCAACATGATTGGGTATAAAAAGAGCCTCTCAGAGTGGCAGTGTCTCTCAGAAGTCAAGATGGGCAGAGGATCACCAATTCCCCCAATGCTGCAGTGAAAAATAGTGGAGCAATATCAGAAAGGAGTTTCTCAGAGAAAAATTGCAAAGAGTTTGAAGTTATCATCATCTACAGTGCATAATATCATCCAAAGATTCAGAGAATCTGGAACAATCTCTGTGCGTAAGGGTCTGGAATGATAGGAATGATAATGTAATGGAAATCACAACATGGGCTCAGGAATACTTCCAGAAAACATTGACGGTTAACACAATCCACAGTGCCATTCGCCGATGCCGGCTAAAACTCTATAGGTCAAAAAAGAAGCTGTATCTAAACAAGATCCAGAAGCGCAGGCGTTTTCTCTGGGCCAAGGATAATTAAAAATGGACTGTGGAAAAGTGGAAAAGTGTTCTGTGGTCAGACGAATCAAAATTCTAAGTTCATTTTGGAAAACTGGGACGCCATGTCATCTGGACTAAAGAGGACAAGGACAACCCAAGTTATCAGCGCTCAGTTCAGAAGCCTGCATCTCTGATGGTATGGGGTTGCATGAGTGCATGTGGCATGGGAAGCCTACACATCTGGAAAGGCACCATCAATGTTGACATATCCAAGTTCTAGAACAAAATATGCTCCCATCCAGATGTCGTCTCTTTCAAGGAAGACCTTGCATTATCCATTATGACAATACCAGACCACATACTCCATCAATTACAATGTCATGGCTGCATAGAAGAAGGATCCGGGTACTGAAATGGCCAGCCTGCAGTCCAGATCTTTCACCCATAGAAAACATTTGGCGCATCATAAAGAGGAAGGTGCGACAAAGAAGACCTAAGACAGTTGAACAACTAGAAGCGTGTATTAGACAAGAATGGGACAACATTCCTATTCATAAACTTGAGCAACTTGTCTCCTCAGTCCCCAGACATTTGCAGTCTGTTATAAAAAGAAGAGTGGATGTCACACGGTGTTAAACATGGCCTTGTCCCAACTTTTTTGAGATGTGTTGATGCCATGAAATTTAAAATCAACTTATTTTTCCCTTAAACATTTTCTCAGTTTAAACATTTGATATGTCATCTATGTTGTATTCTGAATAAAATATGGAAATTTGAAACTTCCACATCATTGCATTCTGTTTTTATTCACAATTGTACAGTGTCCCAACTTTTTTGGAATCAGGTTTGTATTTTAACATCAGAAAAGCAGAACTTAATATTTGGTACAGAAACCTTTGTTTGCAATTACAGAGATCATACGTTTCCTGTAGTTCTTGACCAGGTTTGCACACACTGCAGCAGGGATTTTGGCCCACTCCTCCATACAGACCTTCTCCAGATCCTTCAGGTTTCGAGGCTGTCACTGGGCAATACGGACTTTCAGCTCCCTCCAAAGATTTTCTATTGGGTTCAGGTCTAAAGACTAGCTAGGCCACTCCAGGACCTTGAGATTCTTATTACGGAGCCACTCCTTAGTTGCCCTGGCTGTGTGTTTCAGGTCGTTGTCATGCTGGAAGACCCAGCCACGATCCATCTTCAATGCTCTTACTGAGGGAAGGAGGTTGTTGGCCAAGATCTCGCGATACATGGCCCCATCCATCCTCCCCTCAATACGGTGCAGTTGTCCTGTCCCCTTTGCAGAAAAGCATCCCCAAAGAATGATGTTTCCACCTCCATGCTTCACGGTTGGGATGGTGTTCTTGGGGTTGTACTCATCCTTCTTCTTCCTCCAAACATAGCGAGTGGAGTTTAGACCAAAAAGCTTATGTCTCATCAGACCACATGACCTTCTCCCATTCTTCCTCTGGATCATCCAGATGGTCATTGGCAAACTTCAGACGGGCCTGGACATGGGCTGGTTTGAGCAGGGGGACCTTGCGTGCGCTGCAGGATTTTAATCTATGAAGGCGTAGTGTGTTACTAATGGTTTCCTTTGAGACTGTGGTTCCAGCTCTCTTCAGGTCATTGACCAGGTCCTGGTGTGTAGTTCTGGACTGATCCCTCACCTTCCTCATGATCATTGATTCCCCACAAGGTGAGATCTTGCATGGAGCCCCAGACCAAGGGAGATTGACCATCATCTTGAACTTCTTCCATTTTCTAATAATTGCACCAACGGTTGTTGCCTTCTCACCAAGCTGCTTGCCTATTGTCCTGTAGCCCATCCCAGCCTTGTACATGTCTACAATTCTATCCCCGATGTCCTTACACAGCTCTCTGGTCTTGTGTAAGGACATCAAAATATTTGTTCTCCCCACTGTAGGTAAGCATTGCACAGTATAAATTTCTTTTCACACTCACAAATTGTAGAAAAGCTTTCAAATTTGAAGAACTATAAAACAACAAAAATAATGAAATTGAAGGACATCCCAAAATAAATATACAGGTGCTGGTCATAAAATTAGAATATCATCAAAAAGTTGATTTATTTCAGTAATTCAAAAGTAATTCCATTCAATAAGTGAAACTTGTATATTATATTCATTCATTACACACAGACTGATATATTTCAAATGTTTATTTCTTTTAATTGTGATGATTTTAACTGACAACTAATGAAAATGTTTTTTGAAATGTTGGCCAACTGAAAAGTATGAACATGAAAAGTATGTTGGGGCTCCTTTTGCCTGAATTACTGCAGAAATGCAGTTGATCAGTCTGTGGCACTGCTCATGTGTTATGAGAGCCCAGGTTGCTCTGAGAGTGGCCTTCAGCTCTTCTGCATGCGTATCGCATCTTCCGTAACGCAATACCCCATAGATTTTCTATAGGGTTAAGGTCAGCCGGCCAATTAAGAACAGGGATACCATGGTCCTTAAACCAGGTACTGGTAGCTTTGGCACTGTGTGTAGTTGCCAAGTCCTGTTGGAAAATGAAATCTGCATCTCCATAAAGTTGGTCAGCAGCAGGAAACATGAAGAGCTCTAAAACTTCCTGGTAGATGGCTGCGTTGACCTTGGACCTCAGAAAACACAGTGGACCAACACCAGCAGACGACATGGCACCCCAAACCATCACTGACTGTGGAAACTTTACACTGGACTTCAAGCAACGTGTATTCTGTGCCTCTCCTCTCTTCCTCCAGACTCTGGGACCTTGATTTCCAAAGGAAATGCAACATTTTGCTGTGTTTAGTTCAAACGTGGCTTGATACAAGGTGAAACCCATGTCTTGCATATGTCTGTGCGTGGTGGTTCTTGAAGCAATGACTCCAGCTGCAGTCCACTCTTTGTGAATCTCCCCCATATTTTTGAATAGGTTTCACAATCCTCTCCAGGGTGCGGTTATCCCTATTGCTTGTACACTCTTTTCTACCACATCTTTTCCTTCCCTTCGCCTCTCTATTAATGTGCTTGGACACAGAGCTCTGTGAACAGCCAGACTCTTTAGCAATGACCTTTTGTGTCTTGCCCTCCTTGTGCAAGGTGTCAAGGTCATCTTGAGACAGCTGTCAAGTCAGCAGTCTTCCCCATGATTGTGTAGCCTACAGACTGAGATATCATTTAAAGGTCTTTGCAGGTGTTTTTAGTTAATTAGCTGATTAGAGTGTGGCACCAGGTGTCTTAAATATTGAACCTTTTCACAATATTCAAATTTTCATTAGTTGTCAATTATAATCATTGACATTAAAATAAATAAACACTTGAAATATATCAGCCTGTGTGGAATGAATGTATACATTATACAAGTTTCACTTTTTGAATGGAATTACTGAAATAAATCAACTTTTTGATGATATTCTAATTTTATGACCAGCACATGTAAGTACAGTATCTCACAAAAGTGAGTACATCTCTCACATTTTCGTAAAATGTGGGTATATCTTTTCATGTGGCAACACTGAAGAAATGACACTTTGCTACAATGTAAAGTAGTGAGTGTACAGCTTGTATAACAGTGTAAATGGACATTTTCACTTAGGGGTGTACTCACTTTTGTTGCCAGCAGTTTAGACATTATTGGCTGTGTGTTGTTTTATTTGGAGGGGACAGCAAATTTACACTGTTATACAAGCTGTACACTCACTACTTTACATTCTAGCAAAGTGTCAAAGTGTTGCCACATGAAAAGGTATACTCAAATATTTACAAAAATGTGAGGGGTGTACTCCCTTTTGTGAGATGTTGTATGTCTGAGAAAGACACAAATAATGATAATCGCCTCTTTGAGATACATTTTCATTCTTCCACAGTTCAACACCTGCATCATGGAGACAGTGTTTGGGAAAACGATGGAGGAGACTTCAATATCATCCTCCAAGACTGATGTCTCTGTAGCATAAGAACCATTTCTCTCAGATGGTCAGGAGCCATGTCCATTAGCTAAGATCTCGCTCCCCTCTACTTCATACCAGGACAGTCAAATCTTTAACAGTAAAAAAAACATATCCAAACTCTGTAGTAAAAGGCTGCTTGGGATCAGTTCATTTAGAATTCCAGTCCACCACTCCTTACTACTGTATTGATACTAATGCTACAGTAAGACAAAAAGTGTGAGAAACACTCATTGGAGACATTCAGGAAATACTGGTATTTCTTCTAACTACAGTAAATTCCAATTCAATTTCAAAATTGAATGACCCTAACCCTGCAGACAAGTATTGTTAATATAATCAGTGTTTGATTTATAGTGGTTGAGGGTTTTGTTTTATTTCGAATTCAAATGGGAACACCCCATAGAACATCATGAGTTAACATTTGTTGTCTCATCGATCTTGCCTGAACCTTCTCTTTTTCAACCATCTTATTCCAACAATTTGTTCCCCCCAAATCACAACCTGATAACTGCAATGATCAGTATATATTTTATTCTTAAAATTTGACTGAACCAAATTTGCTTAAAACTATTCTAGATCAATCATTAAACTATATTTTTTTCTTTTTGAATGTATTTGTTACATTGTGTTTTAAGGTGGATTTAATAAACTGTGTGTGGTTCCTTAATACCTATTTTAGATATGATCAGACAGGGAAAATGGGGTTAATTGAATCTATGCACTCTGATGAACTCCTGCTGATTTAATTTAAATATACTGTATGTAGAGTTAATTAGGATTTACCTATATTGTACTACAGTGCATTTTTAAAAACAATGTTTTATCTATACCCAATATAACTTTTATTACTGGACCTATAACAAAATTAAACACACACAATTAAGAAAATATGTCCACTGAAATAAATAAGCCTTGAACTAAAACTATGTTTAGTCATTTCTTTTATTGAGAAACAGCTGTGGAATCTAAAGTACAGCATTTAAATTCAAATAAAAATGTCCGTACATTCAGTGTGAAAATCCAGAAATGGACCATTTGCCAAGAATGTATAATACTGATAAAAATGCATTATCGGAATTAAATTTGATCAAGGTTTATTCAGTCACAACTCTGAAACACACCAACTTCTCAATTCAACATGACCCATAGGTAGGAAGTACATCAGCTCTTAGCATGAGCTGTTGCATTTCCTTACACTGGTGTTGTTTCTAAAATGTACAAACGTTTCATTTCCATGTCTCCTTTCCCTGTACAATGATGAAAGTGAAGACATAGGGGAGGAAGCCAATGCAGACTATCAAGAAGGGATTGACTGTAGAGAAGGGCTTACAGAAGCAGGACTGAACATTGTCATAGCAGCCCTTTTCACGATAGACAAATACTGGGGAAAAAGGAGTCAACCTAAGTATTTCTTGAGAAACAGAGCATGGTGAGGGGTGATTCACCTGTAGTGGACTTATTTTCCCATAAACCTTTGGTCCCAAATTATGTTTGGTGTCAGTTTCATAGGCTGAGCTCCCAAAAAATTAAACTGAGAAGGCACACACTGGGTTAGAGAATAAGTATGAGGCTAACATTGTGTGTCATCTCATTTACCTATATACTATAAACTTACAGATTATCACTAAAGTTGGCTTCATCAAAAACATTACTTACAAAACACTAAATAATTTCCACAGTATGGAAGATTTGTGAGAAGAAAAAAAAACAATTATAAATTATTACAATTCCAAACATAATATTCAGTGCGGTGAGCATATCTTTGTATATCAAATAAATGCAAACTCAGCCAATCTAGCATACATGTGTGTGACAAAAAAAAACTAAGGAGGGTTGGGAATGGGAAGTCAATAAATGACCAAAAAAGACTGTGTGCGGTCATCCACAGACTACTTAGAGAAAATGTAGTGTTTGAATAAGTTTCGTACAAAATAAATTATATCATTTATCAAATCATGTTTAAAACTGTTCTATATTGCTAAGGGAAAAAACAAAACATCTAAAACTCATCATGCCGTACTAGCGCCTCGCCGAAATCAGTTGCTTGACTTCCTACAAACAGGTCGTACTTGTTCAGGATTTCTTCCTTGCTTAGCTTTCCGTCCTAAAAAAAAAAAAACAGGAATATTTGGTCAATATCAATATGCTTAAACATAGACATCAGGAGTGAGAGGAAAATATAGAACCATAGAGACGTTGTCTGACCTTATTGGAGTCCGATTCGTAGACCAGGTGTTTAGCCTCCGCCTCTGCATGGTCATAGTCTGAGGGAAGAATCCACTCCATCGTTTCCTCCCGATCCATCTTTCCGTCTTTGTTCTTGTCCCGGAACTCGGAGAACTGCTCACGCTCCGTTGCAACCCAGTCAGGCTCCTCCATCTCATCCTCATGGTTGTACATGTCGCCTGGGAACGGAAAAACAAGTGTATGTCCACAGTATGTGAGGAGTGATAAACTTTTACGTCGTACATAGACTAAATGGGGACCTCAAATGGGCAACTCCTACGGTCCACTTCAGTCCTTACCGATGTACTCATTCAAGTCAATGAAACCATCACCATTCTTATCAATGTCCTCCATGGTTTCCTTGGGAGTAAACAAGAAAAGCAAGAATGGTTAGAGGCACATTGGAGACAGCCAGGGAATACTGGTCTTGTGTTTCCTTGATCGCAAATACCTCTTAATTTAATCAGCAAGAGAATGAAACAAACATACCAGCACCACTATGTCTTTCATATGGTCATACTCCTCTGGGTGTAGAAAAGCTGTGAACTCCTCCTTGTTCGCAATGTGGTCTCCATTCTGGTCAGCCATTTTGAAACGCCTCTCATCCCGTGCCATCATGTGCTGGTAGTTGTAGCCATCATCTGGTTCTGGGTCATCTGTGGGGTCAAACAAAGGTAACTGAGTCAACATCTCTAGAATCAGGGCTCTATGTTGAAGATCAGTGTGCAGGAATGTCTGGCAATTTAACACCCAAATTGCAATTACTAAACCAATAAAAAAAAAAAAAAAGTGTTATTTTTCTGGCAATTACCTGGGTTCATGACCACAATCATGGCATGCCCTTCTTACCTAGATAGGTACCATAGGTGACGTTTTTGTATTCCTCCCAGGAGATCATCCCGTCATTGTTCACATCAAAGTCCTTCCATTGGCGGTCCACATTCTCATAAATGTACTTTTTCTGAGCCTTCTTGATCCAAGCTTTGAGCTCTGCCTCAGTGACAAAACCATCACTGTCACCGTCAATCTTGCCTACAATCACACTAAGAAGGGAAGTGAAAGGAATTAAAAGAAAAACCAATTACATGAGTGTGGTCACATTATTTAAAAAACAAAACAGGATTAAAACACCAGAAACTGGTCCACTAAATGGAAGCGCCGTCTTGTCTTGACTCTGATGACAAGAATGGGATAAAAGGGGAATTCTACCTCCTCTTCGTTTTCTGGTATGTTTATACTGCAGTGGTTTGATAGGGAACTAAAAGATTTAGCTCTGGTGCAAGGCAGTTATTTACAATAGGTAGTACCTACACTAGACAAACACATCAGCTGACAAGAATACTAAGAGTGTAGTCACACAGAGGTAAACCAACCAAGAGTATCTTTTACTTCATAGAAACAGCACAATGTAGAGATTCATATCTTACATACTTGAATGAGGACATAATTTGCTGTATGTGTGACAGCCCTTAGTGAAAGACACATACATATATGTAGAGAGAGAGAGAGAGAGAGAGATTTGTTTTTTTGACACTTGATCATGGATGGCTAAGTGGACACACTGGGCTTTGAGGAACAGCCAGGCAGAATTGCACCTACTCACCCCAGCCTGCGCTTGCTCTCCTCTGGGCTGAGGTCATCAAAAGACTTCGCCTCCTCCTGGCCGAGGAAAGCTTCATGATCATATTCAAAGCCCTGAGCGTCGTCATGTTCGCGGCTGCTGAGAGGTGCATCGTGGTGAACGCGTTCCTTTTTCTCGGTCGGCTTACTAGTGGCATAAACCACGCAGAGGGCAAAGCACATAAGTAACGGCCTGATCTCCATCATAGCTGAGAGAGAGAGACTGAGAGGAGATAAAAATCAATAAGTTTACCTCAAATCAAAGCCTGCGAATCGATTTGTTTAAATGGCTTTTCCTGGTCTCACAGAATGTAAATATGTATAGGTATGCTTCATTGATGGGCCATTTTACAGCTGTAAACTGTTATCAGACACTTTTTGCATTAAGTCGGCATAGACTCCTGATACGAATTTTTTAAGGCAGAAGTAAACAAATGACCAGCCCCGTTACTCGTGAGGCCAGGATTGGTCAGACAGATAACATGCGCCAGACCAGCGAGACACAATAGTTTAATGTATGACAGTGAATTCGGTAAAAAAAAAAAATCGTAGGCCCAACATTGAGGTTTGGAAGTTGAATACTAGATAACGCAATAAAATACAATTTGCACATATAAAAGTTAAAGTGAACAATGTATTAACATGTCACTATTTGCGCAAGGACTACACTGTTTAAACTGAAACATGTTGCTACATCTGCAAAATATGCAATAACATCAAATAAAAAAATCTGTTATTGACAGTAACATAGGCTATACAGTCTTCAACCTAATAAGATTGTCTGTTAGCCGCTAGCACCATTGCTAGATTACTGGAATGTGTGTTGGATACCCTAAACCTACCATTTTAGCTGATCATACAACGTGGTACTATCAACAAATTTTTAGCTTGTAACATTATTACAGAAGTAATATCATTGTTACCTACCCAGCTGATGATTCCAGACACAATTACACGCAAGTATATCTCACAAGCCAACACACACCCCAAGCTCGGCCCGTCTCCTTCTAAAAAAAAAAAAAAAAAGTTATCCAATAGGATTACAGATACAAGGCTAATCTAGATTTGATTGGTCCACTTCAGCAAAAAGGCACGTTTGACTAATGATCTCATGTTCCACAATGCAACGTTTATTCCTCGCATTCACGTTTGATTTGCTCACACTACAACGCTGTGGTGTTTCAGCCAATCGTGTTTAAGAAAATGTGTTTGCGTTTGTGGACATTTCGCAGTGGTTCCATTGCCCGAATCCGCATCCAGATGATTTGATTGGCTTATAATTGCCACGTCCCCAAATTTGAGTAAACTTGTACAGTACTGTCATCATCCATTTACTTCGGTTTACTTGAACATGTTTTACTTCTGTACAGGTGTTAAACAATAATAACATAACCACATAGAAACGTTTAGCATTCTTCACCCCCTTTTTAAATCTACCTCAAAAGTAACCACCCAATGTTTCCAGATTCATATTAAATATGACACAGCCCATATTTGATTAAAGTATGAGTGAAGAAGGTTTTCCTTCCTGTGTTGGTGTGGGTACACCCCAATAACAGAGTGTTGTGGGAATGTACTGGTCATTAAAAATAGGAATGCAGTGACTGGCCAGCTCATCCTGCTCGGTTTAACATCAGAGTATAACATCATACACCGTTATAGTAGGGAGGGTTTCAAAGTAGCCCACAATGTTGTTTTGAATGATGTACATTGAAGACATTTTAGAGCGGATGGTGAACAAATTGTATTAATGCTCATCTGTGTATTTTCCCAGGTGGGGTGCACTATAAATAATTATCCAATACTGCGACCAAATGGTTACACATACATTTTGAAGAGTAGAGGCCGCAAAATCAAACCTTGATGGACCCCACATCTCATGTGATTTTCTTTGACATATAGTCACACAAAGAGTAACAAAAAAAGTATTGACCAGTCAGATATATCTTGAAACAGTTCAATACTAAACCTGTGAGAACATAACAATCATTGCCCATGCTGACCCCTGTCCGCTGCGGAAAGCGCTTATAATGGGCATGTGAGCATTAGAACTGGACCACGGAGCAATGGAAGGTGGCCTGGTCTGATGAATCAAGTTTTCTTTTACATCACATGGATGACAGGGTGCATGTACGTCGTTTACCTAGAAAACACATGGCACCAAGATGCACTATGGGAAGAATGCAAGGCGGCGGAGGCAGTGTGATGTTTTGGGTAATATTCTACTGGGAAAACTTGGGTCCTGCCATTCATATGTTGTTACTTTGACACGTACCACCTACCTCAGGATTGTTACAGACCATGTGCACCCTTTCATGGCAACAGTATTCCCTGACATTGGCCTCTTTCAGCAAGAAAATGCACCCTGCCACAAAGCAAAAATGGTTCAGGAATGGTTTGAGGAACACAACAAGTTCAATGATGTACAATTTGGCCTCCAAATTCCCCAGATCTCAATCCAATCTTTGGTATGTGCTGGACAAACAGGTCTGATCCATGGAGGCCCCACCTCGCAACTTACAGGACTTAAAGGATCTGCTGCTAACGTCTTGGTGCCAGATACCACAGCACACCTTCAGAGGTCTAGTGGAGTCCATGCCTCGATGGTTTAGGGCTATTTTGGTGGCAAAAGGGGGATCTACACAATATTAGGCAGGTGGTCATAATGTTATGGCTGATTGGTGTACAAATAATGTTGACCCTATATGACGTTTGTTGTTGTATATTTAATGCAGTATACTCCTTTCATAGGGTTCCCCAAAGTGATCGGTTCCATAGATTGCACCCATATTACAATAACAGCATTGCTGGATAAGTGTGAAGGCGATTTTGTTAATCACAAATCATTCAACATCATCAGTGTTCAGATTAAAGGTTAGGGTCCATTGCCAACATGGACACCAAGTGTATTCAGAAAAAGCAGTAGGCTGGACAATTAAAGGTAATTCTTTTTTAGCACATATAAAAATATTCACACAGCACAAGGACTCACAACAATGGAGTCCTTTCACATGCACATTGATGTTTCACTTTTTCACTTATATTAATTTGTTTATGCTATTTGCTCCGAAGACGCTTAGTACTGCCACGGTTGCAACTGAAAGAATACGGCAAAATGGTCTTACACGCCATAAGAATTCATCTAAGCAACACATTCATTTAATGGAGTGCACAATTGAAATTATATTCAGAGTTGTACGGTAATGATAGGTCAGTGATTGATCCTTATTTTAACTACGCATTTACACAGTACTTATAACTACACAAAACAACGACACTCAATAATTATAGGAAACAATTAATAGAAATCTGGAAACACTATAAAGGATCTAATGGATATGGACCATGGGAAGAAACAACAATACGAAAACCACAAAAGTTTTGAATATTAGGAAATCAGACGAAAAGCTTTTTAGGTCCTGGACGTGAAGAAATGTGTATATTGCCTGTTTGAATAAACGTATTATGATTATATGAGTGAATTATATCTTTTGTATACATCTATTTATAAAATAGTACTGACAACTGTAAATGTCTTAACAATATTCTATTTGCATATCAATTTAGTAAACTAAGAAATACATTTTTTTTAGGCATAATTTTTGGAGCCCAGTCTAAGGGGTCCTTCCTCTCACAGGGAAATATATATATATTTTTTTAACTCAAGTCCGATGTTTATGTTGATAGAAATTGAAGGTAATAATTACGTTTTCCACAATATTCGACAATTAAATATATTTAATAATTACTAATATATTGTCGCTTATTGCTGGTTCATTCAAACGATTGACATGGACGATGTTAGAACTACAAGCCATTTGTTTACCTCTGTTCCCTCCCAAGCGGCCTAACAAGAGTTAGCTTGCCAGTTAGCTAACGCTCCTGTCTAACTAGCTAGCAAGCAATGTAACTTTAACCTAATGTGTGTTCTTTTGTCCAAGTAGGTGTTTATCAAAGTGTGTTGCACATGATTCTAATTAACCGGATGCAATCTTGTTAATTTGGCTAACGTGCGTTCAGCAAGCAACTGTGCTATGTTAGCATAACATTATGCTAATGTTAGTTATACGTGCGTCGTAACTATCTAGTTCAGCCAGGAATGTCAAGACCTTAATAACTATGTTTAATAACTGAAATTGAGGAGGAAAGGAATAACGGACTTTAACGCATTTAATTTGCCCGCTGTAATGGTTGAGGCTTTATGTATGTTTAACGTAGTTTAGCTAGCTATTTAGTTATTGTTAGCGTTCGTTGTTATTGGAATGCTGAGCTTCAGTTACTTTCAATCTCGTGACAATTTCGCCAACGGCTGGTTCTGAATAATAATATTTTTAGTAGGTTGTTAGTTCCGTGAGTCACATAACGTGTACATTTTTTGAAGAATGTGTAACTGCTTATGTAAGTTATCCAACCGTATCTTCAATGTTTTAATTGACTAACGTTATTTCAAACTTTATTTTAATCATTAAGATTTCCTAGCTGTTAATAAAAAGGCTTCTGGAACTGTGTTCTTATTTTGTTCCTAGAATGCCTGCTGAGCGCAAGAGATCAGTAAACATGGATGAGAAAGAGGTGAGCTCCTTCAGTAACAAGGACAAGGAGAAAGAGCGGGATGGTGAGAGGAGGCCGGCCTCCTCCCGGGATAAAGGGAAGGATGAAGTCAAGTTGAGTGGAAAGAAAGACAGTGGTAAGGCTGTAGAGGAGAAGAGGAGGAGACAGGAAGAAGAGAAGAGAAAGAAGGAAGAAAAGGAGCGAAAACGCAAAGAGGAGGAGAAACAGAAGGCAGAGGAGGAGCAAAGGAAGAAAGAGGAAGAGGACAAGATACAGCAGGAGGAGCAGGAAAGGAAACTTCAGGAAGAGGAGGCCAAGAGACAGCGTGAAGAGGAGGCAGCTCAACTCAAGTAAGAGATAAAATACACCATCATTATTCATGTTAAATTTTAGGTGCCCTCAATGTCATAAATTATGTGCTTCATCTGGTTTTTTTCTCCAATTCAGATGATTGCTAACTTAATTCTCCCCCTTTTTTCCACCAGGGAGAAGGAGGAAGGCCATCAGCTGCACCAAGAGGCCTGGGAGCGCCACCAGAGCCGCAAGGAGCTGCGTGCACGCAACCAAAACGCCCACGAATGCCGTCCCGAGGAGACCTTCTTTAGCCGCCTAGACTCCAGCCTGAAGAAAAACACAGCATTCGTCAAGAAGCTGCGCACACTGACTGAACAGCAGCGTGACGCCCTTTCCAACGACTTCAGCTCACTCAACCTCAGCAAATACATTGGCGAGGCGGTGGGCTCGGTGGTGGAGGCCAAACTGAAGATCTCTGATGTGGGTTGCGCCGTGCACCTGTGTTCCCTCTTCCACCAGCGGTATGCTGAATTTGCTCCTCTGCTTCTTCAGGCCTGGAAGAGGCACTTTGAGGCGCGCAAGGAGGAAAAGGCGCCCAATGTGAGCAAGTTGCGCACTGACTTGCGCTTCATCGCAGAACTCACCATTGTGGGCCTGTTCACAGACAAGGAGGGCCTCTCACTCATCTACGAGCAGCTGAAGAGCATAATTGGGACGGACCGCGAGACACATACACACGTATCAGTGGTCATCAGCTTCTGCAAGCACTGCGGGGACGACATTGCTGGACTGGTGCCTCGCAGGGTGAAGGCTGCACGGGAGAAGTTTGGCCTGACCTTCCCTCCCAGTGAGATCATCAACACAGAGAAGCAGCAGCCCTTCCAGAACCTGCTGAGGGAGTACTTCACCTCACTAACTAAACACCTGAAAAAGGACCACCGCGAACTGCAGAACATTGAGAGGCAGAACAGGTGATGCTGACTAGGCCAGTCTATACAGACTCAGTTCTTCTCTTGGATTATTGATTGCAGTGTGTACTCCTGCTGCAGTGCATGATGTTTCTTTTTGAGTGACGTGCCCACGTGTTTTAGGGTGTACTGACACCTCTGGTTTGTCTTTCTTCCAGGCGCATCCTCCACTCCAAAGGGGAACTGAGTGAGGACCGACACAAACAATACGAGGAGTTTGCCACGTCCTACCAGAAGCTACTGGCTAACACTCAGTCTCTGGCTGACCTGCTGGATGAGAACATGCCAGAGCTTCCACAGGACAAGACTGTGCAAGAAGGTAGAATAATTACCACTCTATAATGTCCGTTATTGCACTTTTAGCACTGCTCGATCAGTGGAACGACTGCGCTATTTCTTGTGCTTTTGAGTGTTTATGAACTCTTATTGCTATCATTTTGTGAAACAGTATGTTCTCTATATTTTTTTGTTTACGGTTTCGTTAGCTTGTGGGTGACTACCTGACTGTCTCTCTTGCATTCTTTGTCGAAGAGCATGGTCCTGGAATCGACATCTTCACCCCTGGAAAGCCTGGGGAGTATGACCTGGAGGGGGGCATCTGGGAGGACGAGGATGCTAGGAACTTCTACGAGAACATGGTCGACCTGAAGGCATTTGTTCCTGCCATTCTGTTCAAAGATAATGAGAAGGGCAAGGAAAAAGAGGAGGCTGCTGCTAAAGGTACGCAGACCTGCCCCATACCCAAACAAATTACCCTAACCCCAATTAGAACTTGTTAGGCTAAACCTAACCCCTAATCCAGAAATGGCTTCTTTCCTCATGGTCAAATGCTCCTTGTGTAACTTTCGGTGAGGGAGTGTTGTCCCCAACAAGGTCAGTAAAATGTGGACCCAAACACTGTGGAACTCAGCCCGCTTTTGTTGCTGTTGCTGTGTCCACAGAGGCCAAAGATGCTGCCGCCACCACGGAGGAGTTGGAGCTGGAGCTGGAAGCTCTGGACATCGCTGACGACCCCCTGGAGATGGACGGGCCGGACGAGGCAGAGAATGAGGCAGAGCTCGCCAAGAAACTGTTGGACGAGCAAGGTAAAGACGAAGGTATTTTCTACCCTCCCACTAGCCTGCCCGCCAAGCCGCACCCCGCGCTTTGCACAGCCAGCTCTCTGTTATGACAGGTGACAGGAATAATCTATCTATCTCGGATGACAACCTTGAGTTAAAGGAAAGGTTGTTGGTTTTTGACATGGACGGTGTCTTGGTGTTTCTGTCTCTTCCGTGGAACATGTTAGGGTGTGAGAGAGGTCCAGGAAACTCATGGCAGGTCAGGGCTAATCAACTGTACCGAGGTGTGTAGCTCTGCATGTGGAAACCAGACAGTCATTCACAAGGTTCCTTGTATTCCGTATATATCAAATTCATTCAAGAGTCTACTGTACATCTACCGTATATATTTATAACTATGTGTGGGTGTTTGGAGTCCATCAGGAAGGGGATTATAATATCTTCTAGGTTAAACCTTTAACAAGTTAGAGCCACAGTTCTAGGAAGAATACTGAGACCCCTCTGTAATATAACCTCATTTTGCTGCTATGAGAGGTTACTTGCAAAACCCTGATTCTGTTTACTAAGTACGCTATTTTGGTAAGCGCTGGTAACCACTGCTTTATGTTAAGCTCACGAGATGTTTGGTGCACGATGTCTCACTGTGTTCTACCTGTCACTGTGAAGAACAAGAGGATGAGGAGGCCAGCACAGGGTCCCACCTGAAGCTCATTGTGGACGCTTTCATCCAACAGCTCCCCAACTGTGTCAACAGGGACCTCATAGACAAGGCAAGGAGAGAACCCCCACACACATCCACACAAAGAAACCAGCAGACACGAACGTGCGCAGACACGAACGTGCACAGACACTCACACCGAGACAGACATTAAGTCAGCATGTCAGACACACTAGAAGGGTGTATATAATCAGCTTGTAAAATGTTTTAGCCAGGACAGTAGTGATTGGTAGTCTATGTGGAAGTTAAGCGCAGAGGTATTGCTGACTGAGTGTGTGTTGGTTCCCAGGCTGCCATGGATTTCTGCATGAACATGAACACAAAGTCTAACCGGAGGAAGCTGGTCCGGGCTCTCTTCACTGTCCCCAGGCAAAGGTACAGACTGCGTACACAAATGGCAGAAACATGTCTATCTATAATAAAAACATGTTTTCAAAACAACAACATGTCAAGCAAGTGGTCCATTGGTAACACTCCCAGCCCCAAGCATATACTCTGTTCCCCACCGAAGACCAGGATTCAGTACCTGTTTCCACACTGCTCTCTCCAATTCACTCCCTGCTATCCCTGTTGTTGATAAAAGCCTTGCAAATATATGTAAGGAAAGTGAGTGTCTGTTCTGCATACCAAACAACCACTGAAATAAAGCAATTGATAGATTTTAAATGTTTTATTTGATCATGTATTGATCTGTGTTGGAGTGTGTTTGTCCTTGTCTCCACAAGGTGGTGCTGTTGCTCCATTGCTCCAAGTCGTTCAAAATTAAGTCAACGCAACTCAAGCCACTGTGAAGCCATTGTCATGGATGTGTTGTGTTGTTTTAGGTTGGATCTGCTGCCCTTCTACTCTCGTCTAGTGGCTACCCTCCACCCCTGCATGTCCGATGTGGCCGAGGACCTGTGCTCCATTCTTAAAGGAGACTTCAGGTTCCACGTAGGTCCCACGACTTACAAATATTAACTATGTTAGAATGTATAGTGCCTTTAATGTCATATTATTTAAAATGGATTTAGTAAACAGTCTTGAATTAAAATTTAGAAAATGCCTGCCATGTTTCTTTGTAGATCCGGAAAAAGGATCAGATCAACATCGAAACGAAAAATAAAACTGTCAGGTTTATGGGCGAGTTGGCCAAGTTCAAGATGTTCTCCAAAACGGATACTCTGCATTGTCTTAAGGTAGTCCATTGTTCTTTTTCTCCTGGAAGCTATGCTATCACTGTTACAGTCATAGTATTACCTTGTCATATCAATTTACTGAATGGTGTCGGTGTGATGCCTTGCAGATGCTACTGTCAGACTTTTCCCACCACCACATAGAGATGGCATGCACCTTGCTAGAGACATGTGGACGGTTCCTCTTCAGATCCCCGGACTCCCACCTGAGGACAAGCGTACTTCTGGTACACACACACACACCCACACACACACACACACACACACACAAGTTTGTACAGCTACCCTCATGGCATCATTGTATGATCCCTTGCCCTAAACCTAACCCTAAACCTAACCTTAACCTCAATAAAGTAACATTTATGCCTAAACTTTACCTAGATGTAATGCCTAACCTTAACCCTAAACTTAACCAACAACGCCTGGACCTTAAAGAAACCCCAATTCTAATTATAAAATCAATTGTAAGTTTGACCCTAAACCTAAACCCTGAGCCGGAAATTGACTTTTGCCTCACAGGGACAGGCAAAAGGTCCGGTTTTACTATACTTTTGGGACATTTGGTCCCCATTCGTTCAGTAAGACCTAACCCACACACACACACACACACACACACACACACACACACACACACACAGGTCAGGTGCTCAAATGGAATTCCCCAAAGGTGTCATCCAGGGAGAGTCTTAGCTTACTAACAGGAGGCCCAAATCATGGTCTAATCTGAAATATAACACTATTAATCCATCTTTTATGTCCCGAACTACTTTGGACAAGGTTAATACATCTGCTATATTCTCTGGGGTTTCAGTCTTCACAAAAGAAGAGCTATTGTTGTGAAATGTATCATTTACAGTCAGTTCAACTGTCATATGGTCTTGGACTTTTTAGGTAAGTTTTCCAAATGCAACAAGGCTTGATGGAAAGGTCAGGCAGCCTATTTAGGGTATATACTTCATGGCATAATAATGTACGGTAGGGAGGGCTTTTTGGTTGTGTTCTGCTCTATTTTGAAGGCTTTGTGTGTTTCGCATATTCCTGGGTCTCAGGAGCAAATGATGCGTAAGAAGCAGGCCCAGCACCTGGACGCTCGCTACGTCACCATGGTGGAGAACGCCTACTACTACTGCAACCCCCCGCCCATGGAGAAGACGGTCAGGAAGAAGAGGCCCCCGCTGCAGGAGTACATCCGCAAGCTCCTCTACAAGGACCTCTCCAAGGTCACCACGGAGAAGGTACCTTATCACAGCACCGCATGTACACGGGCGCGGTTAACCCATCGTGGAAAGATTGCGGCATGACGTTGGTTGCTTTTTCCCCCCCGGCCCTCCCCTCCCTGCCACGCCCTAGGTGTTGAGGCAGATGCGTAAACTCCCCTGGCAGGACCCGGAGTGTAAAGGCTACCTTATCTGCTGCATGGTCAACATCTGGAACGTCAAGTACAACAGCATCCACTGTGTGGCCAACCTGCTGGCCGGTCTGGTGGCCTACCAGGAGGACGTGGGCATCCACGTGGTGGACGGCGTGCTGGAGGACATCCGACTGGGCATGGAGGTTTGCACACGGGGCCCGGGGGGGGGTTGGGGATGCGAGACGGTTTCTGGGAATGGGGATGATGACCAGGTTGGTCGCTGGAGCTGGCTGCCTTCAGGTGTTCATTTGGGAATGTGAGAAGATGACTTGTATGTAGGGATGTATGCACTTGCTAATAAAAGTTAGTCTGGGTAACAGCATCTGTGAAATGACTTAAAGGCACATCTAGCAGTAGAGGGATGGTTATCTCCTTGATTGATTGAGTGCTGGGGCGACGTTGTTTACCACCTAAAAAGCTGTCCGACTGCATGTTTCTGTATGGGATTTGCGTCTCACAGCAACAATGTTTGAACAGCATGTCGGTACTCTTCACCTTTTTTTTGGGACCAGTGCTATTGTGTCACCCGTCTGTCTGTCTGTCCGTGTGCCCCTTCTGAATCACCCTTCTTATCTCCCCTTACTCTCAATCCTTTCTGGCTGTCATCTGCAGGTGAATCAGCCCAAATTCAACCAGCGTCGGATCAGCAGTGCCAAGTTCCTGGGGGAGCTCTACAACTACCGCATGGTGGAGTCAGCGGTCATCTTCCGCACCCTGTTCTCCTTCATCTCGTTCGGGGTGAACTCGGACGGCAGCCCCAGCCCCCTGGACCCCCCCGAACACCTGTTCCGCATCCGCATGGTCTGCACCCTGCTAGATACCTGCGGACAGTACTTTGACCGCGGCTCCAGCAAGAGGAAGCTGGACTGCTTCCTCATCTACTTCCAGGTCAGTCTGCACCATTTCCCTGTCTGCCACATCCTCCTCTTATCTCTTCATTTCAGATGACCTAGGCACAGTGAAAACCCTTGAGGTCTTGTTGTGGAAATTTCTTAATGATCTAGAAGAATGTAAATGAGGATTCAGACATTTCAGATTTGTTCAGTTCTCTAATCACTAAGGATAATAATATTGACTGGGTCATGTTGTTAAAGAGTACTGTTTTGTTGCAGTCTACATCCTAATGAGTGAACTGTTTAAGGTTTGATACCAAGGTTTGACATGGTATCAAGAGGATGGATTGTTGTGGAAATTTCTTATACAATGTATTCTGATTGTATAAAGGATAGAGTCCCACTGTTAAGATAGGTACAGGAATGTGTGGGACCTGGTATTTGCATTGGGGGCATCTATTGTCTGTCCAGATACTGTAAGAACTCTTTAAGTTGAAGAAGGTATTTATGGCGGGAAGGAGAGCTGTCCTTGGTGTGAACCTTTGGGTAAACATGGCAGGAAGGATAAGGTGGGGGAAGATAGCATTTGACGTGTGTGATAGAACAAAGGGAAAGGTGTTTGATTGACATGAAACAGATGGCAGCATCTTACCACACCCCTTTTTCCTATGTAATAAATACTGTCGAAATGATGTTTTTATTTAGAAACTATCCACCGTTACTTTGTAACCTGTATACTTTCTCCTTGCAAGCAAGATTAAAACCGTTTATTGCGTAATTGATTTCTCTTGTCTTACCTACCATTTTCATAGAACTTTGGAATTTTAGAAATTGCCATCACAGTCTCTGTAGCTTTCTACTTGTTTGCCCTGACAATGATGTGGTGGAGGTTCATTCAAATGCCAGACGGTGTCTTATTGCCAGTTGTTGTAAATGTTTTTATGATCGTGTTTTGTATCCTCCACTGAGAGTTGTGTAATGAAAGGGATTCTCTCCAGAGGTACATCTGGTGGAAGAAGAGTGTGGAGGTGTGGAGCAAGGAGCACCCGTTCCCCATTGACATCGACTATATGATCAGTGACACCCTGGAACTGCTCAGGCCCAAGATGAGGCTCTGCACATCACTGGAAGAATCCACCAGGCAGGTCAACGAGCTGGAGAGGGAATTTCTGGTCAAACTGGGTAAGCGCTAGAGGTCCATGGCATGGGTTTATTTTGTACCCTAAACAGAAATCCACGTTTCCTGTCGCCTAACCCTAACCCTCACGTTTACCTGAACCTAACTGGCCAAAACCAGGGCTCGACGATAACTGTGGCACGAAGGAAAAAGTGAAGTCGGACTAATAAAACCAGCAGGTCATTGTCCCGATCGGGCCATTGCAAAAAGCATTGAGATAATAATCTCATTATATGCTCGAGATCCTCCAGTTATTTTGTAATCTGGCACACGCACAAATAACTACCTTGCACCTCTTTGCCCGCGCTATTGGCCAGTCAAGAGTCACATCACCAGAGCAGTGATGTGACGCGTGGTTGTCTGGTATTGGTTTTCAATAAAACATTTCAAAACTTGCGCAAATCACTCAAGTGAAGGCAGCGAAGGGTCACTACGAGCTCAAACGAAAGCAAACATTTTTACCTCAGTGCAAAAAAATAATATACCTGTTTAGGCTTCGATGGAAATGAGATGTACTGTCATCTGTCCTAAGTTTCCAGCAAGAGCGGACAAATGTGGGTCTTTTGACAAAGGCACTGACAACTTTCACAAACAGTCCCGGACCAGCCATGGAAATAGCAAACATCACCTGGTCAGCATGACGGCCAAGCTGGTGGCTGGTCGTACTGATCAGGAATTTAAAGGCAGATTCCCATTGGATGATTGCAAGACTTATAAAAACCACATACCTAGTAACTAAGACAGACCAGTTAGACTTATTTTTTTATTAATTTATTAAATGTCATGAAAGACATTTAAATGTTTTATATATCCCGAAAGTACTTCATGAAGAATTAAACATGTTATGTAACAAAGGTATTTGGTTAGATGTTGTAACACTGATTAATTACAACTTTTGGAAGGAGGGACAGTAAGTTTCAAACCAACCAGCCCCACTGGGCCTGGGGAGAAAAAAGAATCCATTGAGGACAGTCTGAACTTTATGCCTTTAAACTTACTTTATCCCTAACACTTAAACCGAACCCATAATAACTTATAATAATACCTTTACCTTAAAGAAACCGCACTTCTAACGGTAACCCCCACTGTACATTTTACCCCAAACCTAACCCCTTAGCCACAAATTTCCTTTTTATCAGGTTTTACTGTCTTTGTGGAATTTAGTCCCCCTCTGTGTTGTTAAACCTGTATCCAAAAAGGTTGTTAAAGTTTATTCTCACATCTATTGTTTACAGTGCATGTCTATGTCTGCAGGCCTCGGAAGTGTGCACGTGTGTGTGCGCACGCTACAGTATCAGTATTGGCTATCTCTTCAGGATTTCGCTCTGTTCTCCCTGCTTAGCTACATTCCCATGATGCCTCTGCTCTCTGTCTGTCTTTTGTCTGTTTGCCTGCCAGGCAGGTTGAACTCCCTCATAACACACAAACATAGTCCTCTTTGACTCACATACCCGTCACACACCAGTCAGGTCTGTAGACTACCAGTCATACACGTATGCTTAAATGTTGTCATCGCATAGGATAATTCCACAAACACATGTACAGTATTTAGGGTTTAAGATGCATGAATCCAAACCTGAATGACTTGCCAATGACATGATCTGTCAAGATGTGCTCATAGCTTTGCCCTGTTCCACCTGCTATTGCAATGTGGCCAATCCTGGATTGTTCCTAGTGCAGGGATTCCTGAAAATCTGGACTACCTTTGTCCGTCGCTGACACTTCACTTTTTCCACGGTTAAGAATAATGAGGAAATGTTTTTTTTTTTACTCTTATAAATTGTTTCAATATTATTTTCAGTATTTATTTACAATCCTTGGTGTTGTCCAAGTCCTGAGTACCTTAAGGGATCTCAATTTAAATTTTTACAGAAGAGTTTTAAAGATTCCTGAAATTGGTAGTAATTCATATTTACTCCAAGTATATTATGTAGTTTATTGCAATTCCAAAAAATGCCAAGGTTGTCTCTTTATCCATTACTAAGTATTGTCTAAAATATATATTTCAAATGTTGGTAATACTAATTTGTCCAGGTAGATGTAGCGTGGTGACAGGTCACCATTTCAGCCCTTAGACTGACCAAAATGTGCCATTTCACCCTTATTTAATGTGCTTTGAGAGTTTTCGTAACCTGCCGGTATGACAACTGTTCAGTCCACAGTCTATCAGAGGGTGGTGAAGTCCACCCAACCCAGTTGGAGGCGGTGTTCTAGCCCTCCAGGACTCCAGGCGCAGCAGAAAAAGCCACAAAGGCCGTCATGATCCTCAGCCATCTATGGGATATTTGCGCTGCTACCATCTATCAGAGACTGTTCAGAAGCATCATAATCTGGATAGAGGGACGTCTGCCCCCAGGCCGTCAATCTGTTCTAACTGTATATCTGCTTTTAAATCGACTTTTAAAGCGCGCGCGCACACACACACACACACAAACAGTGTGAAAGCACATTTGTTTTGGCAAATTGCCAAATTAACCTATCAACTTTCCATTAGTTAGATCATGGTTTCAAAATGTATGTTTTTATATCTACTTGTGTGGCGCTTCTCTTGATTAAGAGTATCTGCTTTATTGAACTAACTGCATTCTTAAGGAGTGGAGACATTGGCGTTCATTTCCACCCACAGCAACATCTGCTATAATGTGTGGCCATCTAAAACATGAAATAGACCTTGATCAGTATCTGATGGAGAACAAAACCAAAGATAGGAAAAACAGATGGACAGAGATAGATGAACAATCGAGCAGTACTGACACCCAGATGAAGGCAGGAACAGGGAAGCATTCCTTTAACAGGTGGAATGGGTTCTGAGTCACAGCAACCATAAATACATGCCGTTTGTATTAACAGAAACAGAGCATTGTTCAAGGTTTTTAAGGTGTTGACATGGAATTTGACAGCATGCTTTCGACTATGCGTGTGCACATGCGTGTGCACGTTGTGGGCGATAAAGGGCCTGCGGCTAAACAGTGGGCTTATTGTTGCTCCTTTTATCCTTTAACCTGGATAAGGCAATAAAGGCATTCCTCTGCTTCGTGATGTGCCCTGCCTAACTGAGCAGTTCTACAGCCCAGTGGTTTTCGAGGACCTTCGCTATACCCCTGTTTGTTCCTCTGTTGAAGCAGCTTTTTTCAATTTTAGTGAATGTCATTAACTCACTCATTAACTACAATGACTTCCCAGTCCTGCAGTTCAAACCGAAAGGGTTCTAACAAAATAAGCTTGTTGTTTGTGTAAATCTGTTCTTATTGCTAGACATACTTCAAGTAGTTGGAGATATAATCTGTGGGTAAACATTTTTGTAATCTATTATGTAAAGTGCTGGGGAAAAGACTGTTCAGACCATGGAACTGTGGCTCACGAGAGGAGCTTTTGACTAATAGACTAAATTACACAATTATTTTATTATTCTTCTTTGTTAAGAACGATTAATAGTGATACATTACTATTATGCAAATTGATATGCCTTTTGTCTAGCTTAAAGAATTTATGTTGCCACCATATGTTGCGCCTTTCCAGTGAAGATTTGTTTGCGTGCGCCCGGCAGGTCTGGCCAATGATGGACAGAAGGACGGCCGGCCCTCCAGCGCATTGGGGAGTGAAGGGGAGACTGTAGATGAGGATGATGACGATGATGACGAAGAGGGAGGGGCGGACACAGAGGAGCAGTCGGGCAACGAGAGCGAGATGAACGAGCCAGAGGAAGAAGTGAGTCATAAACTCATCCCGATTAAATTTTCTTTCATTTAATTTCAATTCATTCCACATTCCAAGCCACAAGTGTTTCAATGGGTGGACACCTGAGTACTAGTCTCTTTAATTAACATTCCAGTCCTGGCCACTCCTTGTCATTGCCAAAGAGAATGGCATTTCGGCAATATCAAGGAGTGTTTAATATGCAGCTAGTTTTATAATGGTGTTGTTTATTGGTTGTTACCAATGACGTTTTATAATCATTCACAATTATTATCTAATAATCTATGTATTGTATAAGTACAAATCTAAAATGAGGCCAAACTTTTTGGCTCATGAAATGGTTGACAGGGAATTGAATGTAAACTAAAAAGTCTTGGTACTATGATGTTGTAGGTATGTGCTAAAATATATGAAATACTTCAATAAGGGACACAAACTAAATTGAAAGCAGGTGCTTGGAGAAAAACCAGCTCAGGGCCATCTATAAATAAAGACTATGGCTTCCCTTGGCTAGATGACATCTTGGTGGCTTTTGAAAGAGGGGTAAGTATTGCGCCATGTTTGCCAGGATCTTCAGTGACAAAGACTGCTCAACTTGCTAATGTTTTGCGATGTCCCATGACAGTCTCAGTAACCTGATCTTAACCCAACTGGAAAAGCTTTTTTTCTCCCACCACCATCAACACACAAATGCTGGACTTTCCCATGAAAGATTGGTATCAACCTCCAATAGAGTTCCAGACACTGTAGACTCTATCTATTCCACAGCCAACTGCAGCTTTTCTTAGCAGTTCGTTGTTGCCCAGCTCCCATTAAGACACTGTTGGTATTTCCATTATTTTGGCTGTTATCTGTACATCTCACACATTTACTCATTACTTTGGCCCTCATCCTTATTTTTGAAGGGGCAATCTGATGACAGAAGCCCGGTAAGCTGGATCATGTGTAACTAAGTGGGTCACCTATTCATGCTGCAAAATGTATGTGTTGACTCCACATTACGAAAGCATGACTGATCAATCTAGGTTGCCTAACCTATTTTCTTGTGCATTTTATCACGGCAGACCAGGTTTACTTTTTGTTTTTCTGCCTTCCAGAAACAAGCACACAATCACACACTCCATCTAAGAACCTGCTGTGTGTTCCAGGAAGGGTCTGAGAATGAGGAAGAGGATCGGGAGGAAGAGGAGGAGGAGAACACTGACTATCTGACCGACTCCAACAAGGAGAATGAGACCGATGAGGAGAACAATGTAACGAGATGTCATTGTGTGTGTGTGTGTGCGCGTGTGTGTGTGTGTGTGTGGGCCGTGTTACTAACAGTCTTGTCATTAAGGAGGTGACCATTCGTGGTGGCGGCCTGAAGCACGTGGCGTGCGCTGAGGATGAGGACTTTATCCAGGCTCTGGATAAGATGATGCTGGAGAACCTGCAGGTGGCGTCATCTCCCGTTCCCCAGTCTGTGTCTGTACTCATCCTGTCGTTTGGTGGTGCGGCACTAACAGGAGGCCTGTCTATTTGCCTACAGCAGCGGAGCGGAGAAGCAGTGAAGGTGCACCAGTTGGACGTGGCCATCCCCCTGCAGCTGAAGAGCCAGCTGAAGAAAGGCCCGGGGGGACCCGTCTGCCCAGGAGAGGGAGAGGCGGATATCTCTGATACCATGCAGTTTGTCATGCTCACACGCAAGGGCAACAAGCAGCAGGTACACACACACACACAGACACGTGCAGACAGAGTGAAGACTCGCGCACACACCCAGTATAGATACGTGGGGGCCATACACACTACTGAGTCACATTGAGTTGCCGTGATGAAACTCACCCAAGTTGGAACAGCCTGTGATTTCAACTGTTTACTTTGATTTTCAGTGTGAGTTTGAATCCAGTCCTCAGTCAGTTGGTGATTTTTGGTTTCCATTGATCGTCGTTTACGTTAAAGATTTAGATCTTTAATATATTTCCTTTATTGAGACCTGATGTGTGATTAAGGTGTTCCCTTAATTTTTTTTAGCAGTGTATATCGAGGTCATTGGGTCCACTTCACAATACTGTCATTGTTGATAGCGCCCAGTCCTAACACACACATTATAGACACGTGCACGCAGTATGGACGCGCGCGCACACACACACACACACACACACAGTATATAGACACGTGCACACACACATGCAGTATAGACACGTGGACGCAGTATAGAGACACACACACTATAGACACACAAACACACAGTGTAGACACGCACACACAGTGTATGTACACACACACGTGCACACACAGAATATACACACACACACACACACACACAGTATAGACACACACACACACAGTATAGACACACGCGCACACAGTATATGCACACACACAGTATAGACACACGCGCGCACACACAGTATAGACACACACACACACACAGTATAGACACACACACACACACACAGTATACACACACACACAGTATATTAGGGCTGTCAAAATTCCTCAAAAATGATGTTCGAATATTCCCTCTTAAAAAACACAATATTTGAACTAATCGAACATCTGGTTGCGCATGCGCATTTTGTCAATGAAGCGCTTTTTGTCAATGATGCGCATTATGTCAATAAGAGGACAAATGAATACAAAGAGACATAAATAGACTACCTATACAAGTAGTTGAGTTTAAACATATTTGACAACGTATTACCTACACAAAAACAAGTAAATCAAATGATGACCAAGACCGCAGACCTCACGCTCGCTCGCTCAAGCACTTTCTCTCTCTCGCCCTCACGCTCTCTGCGCAATAACGGTTTAAAATGAACAACAATAAACACATTTTGAATGCTGATCAAGAGTTTTGTGCAAGCAATATAAGGTTGCGACTATTGTCCCAAATATAGCAGGCTTCATTCAGTGATTGAAACAAATATTAACATTAATTGAAGTTTCACAGTTGTAGAGTATCCAGTAGAAGTACAGGTCCAACACATTGCCACAATCATACCTTAGTCCTGTCACGAGAAATAGATATTGTAGATCTAATAATTTACCCCCAAAATCCTGGATTATCGGATCACTGTCTTATTACATTTACTGTTAAAACAAGAAATCCACTTGCCCCCCAAACAATGAGTTTCAAAAGCCGTACTATAAATTATCGGATTACAAATAAATTCCTTGATATTCTTACTGGTTCGCTCATAAATGACAGAGTAAATAAATCTGTAAACGATCAAATCGAGGATCTAAACTCAATACTGCGAAATACATTAGACATAGTTGCACCACTAAAAACTAAAGAAATACGCAACAAGAAACTTGCTCCTTGGTACACCGACAATACTAGAGCACTTAAGCAAGCCTCCAGAAAATTGGAGCGAAAGTGGCACTCCACCAAATTTGAAGTATTTAGACTAGCCTGGATAGACAGTACAGTACAATACCGAAAATCACTCACGTCTGCTCGATCAGCCTATTTCTCCAACCTGATTGAGGCGAACAAAAACAATCCAAAATTTCTCTTTGATACAGTTGCAAAGTTAACAAAAAAGCAAAGCTTAGCAAGTGAAGTGGGTCTTCACTTTAGTTGTAATGAATACATGAACTACTTTGATGAAAAGATCGTCACCATTAGAAAACAAATAACTGAATCCTTAAATAGTTATGGTCCTAAAAATCTCAGTTGTCCAAAAAATTTCCGGAACCTCCCTGATCAGGTGTCAATGGGGACACTTGAATTTTTTGATACCGTATCGCTCGACGCATTTACAAAATTTGTAATGAGTTCTAAACCCACAAACTCTCAGCTAGACCCGATTCCTACAAAATTACTTAAGGAGTTATTTCCTGTGCTAGGTCAGCCAATGCTGAACATAATAAATTGCTCCCTTTCCTCCGGATGCGTACCAAACTCACAAAAAATTGCGGAAATTAAGCCTCTTCTAAAAAAATACTCTCTCAAAAATACTCTCTCAAAAATCTTAGAAAAATGTGTTTCCCAACAACTGAATGCCTTCCTAAAGACAAAAAACATTTATGAAATATTCCAGTCCGGTTTTAGATCCCATCATAGTACTGAGACTGCACTCGTGAAGGTAACAAATGACCTTCTAATGGCCTCAGACAAAGGTTCCGCATCCGTCCTGTTGCTTCTTGATCTTAGTGCTGCTTTTGACACTATTGATCACTCCCTTCTCTTAGAGAGACTGGAAACCAATATTGGGCTACGTGGACATGTTCTAGCCTGGTTTAAATCTTATTTATCTGAAAGATATCAGTTTGTTAGTGTGGATGGCATATCCTCTGACAAGTCAAAGGTATGCTTTGGAGTTCCTCAAGGCTCGGTTCTGGGCCCATTACTTTTCTCTCTATACATGCTCCCTCTGGGCGATGTAATCCGAAATCACAATATTAACTTTCACTGTTATGCTGATGACACACAGTTATATATTTCAATGAAGCATGGAGAAGCCCCTAAATTAGCTATTTTGGAAGCATGCGTTTCAGATATTAGGAAGTGGATGACAGAGAATTTCTTGCTCTTAAACTCAAATAAAACAGAACTGCTCCTTTTAGGACCCAAGAAACAAAGAGCGTTGTTAGCAGATCTCACTGTGAACCTTGACGGCTGCATGGTCGTATCCCAAAAAACTGTAAAAAACCTTGGCGTTACCCTTGACCCTGACCTCTTCTTTGAAGAACATATAAAATATGTCTCGAGTTGCTTATTTTCATCTTTGAAACATCGCAAAAATTAGAAACTTTCTGTCAAAAACTGATGCAGAAAAATTAATCCATGCTTTCGTTACTTCTAGATTAGATTACTGCAATGCTCTTCTCTCTGGTTATCCAGACAAATTAATAAATAAACTTCAATTAGTGCTGCACACAGCTGCTAGAATCCTAACTACAACAAACAAATTTTAACACATTACTCCTGTCCTGGCATCCTTACACTGGCTCCCTGTTAGGGTTAGGGCTGATTTTAAGGTTTTACTCTTAACCTATAAATCAATACATGGACTTGCTCCTACTTACCTTGCTGAAATGATCCAGCCATACATACCTACACGTAACCTTAGATCGCAAGATGCAGGCCTTTTAATTGTACCTAGAATTTCTAAACAAACAGTTGGCGGCAGGGCCTTTTCTCATAGAGCTCCACTCCTGTGGAATGATCTGCCAATTATGGTTAGAAATGCAAACTCAGTGCAAACTTTCAAGTGTCTACTAAAAACTCATCTCTACAGCACGGTTTATAATTAGGTGTAGCCTGGCCCGGGGACATGAAGGTGACCAGTAGGCTTGATACTGCCCACCCTTGCTGTCTTGCCAGGTGGGCTCTCGTCGCCACTGGGATGCCCTCCCTCCAATGCCCTTCGGGGGAAGAGTCACTGGCTTGTTGTTGACTCTCTATTGCGCACTTGTGCAGTTGGGCTGTACGCTGGGTGTCCCTTTGGTTGATGCCTGGCAATGTGGTTGGATTGATTTCTTGCCTGTTGGGCCCTGTCCGGGGCCTCCCCCGGGTAGGGCCACAGTGTCACCGGACCCCCCCGTCTCAGTTTCCAAGGTGTTACGCTGCTATATTATTGTGCTGGGGGACATGAGGGATGTACTACTAACTTTTCTCAGTTTCCTCCAATTTTAAACTTTAGAAGGAGATGAGGTCCTGGTCCACACCTGCGGATTACCTGGTTTGGGGGGACCGTTTCTGTTCCTGTCCTTGTCCACCTGGTCATACTTCTGACCTAGTCTAAAATCAAATATACTCTGGATTTAGCCCAGAGAAATGTATTTATTATTCCAATTGGACTCTTAATATCTCACCCGGCACAGCCAGAAGAGGACTGGTCACCCCTCTGAGCCTGGGTCCTCTCTAGGTTTCTTCCTAAAATTCGACCTTCTTAGGGAGTTTTTCCTAGCCACTGAAATTCAACACTACTGTTGTTTGCTCCTTGGGGTTTAAGGCCGGGTGTCTCTGTAAAGCACTTTGTGACAACTGCTGTTGTAAAAAGCGCTTTATAAATACATTTTGATTGATTGATTGAGAAGTAGACGAATATCTTTCAAACTAACCTTTGTTGAGGTGAAATGAAGACCGATTGAGCAACTGCATCCTACTTCTCGCTTAAAATGTTTTCAGAAACATGTTTCAGTTAACTATTTTTGTAAATTACGAGATCGTATTCTCAACGAGCCGCCATGACACTGTTGAAATTCTCGAGTAGCCAGACCCACATCACGCGTTCATCCAATCAGCTGCTGGTCAGGGGCGTGGAGCATCAACCATGGCTGTATGACGTCGCGACACCACGCTTCAGTTGTGTCGGACATATGGATCTGTACCGTCAGGCGCGCTAGCGCGCCCACTCGCAAAGCAGACAGCCAGACAACCTCTGCTACCGCAAATGTTTTTTTCCACATCTTTTTTTTTTTTAATTCTAATATTACACGTGCACACACAGTATAGACACGTGCACACACACAAAGTATTTATGCGCACACACACACACACAGTATAGACACACGAACACACAGTATATATATACACACACACACACACACACAGTATAGACACGTGAACACACACACAGTATATGCACACACACAGTATATATGCGCGCACACACACAGTGTAGACACGCGCGCACACACACAGTATATATGCGCACACACACACACACACACAGTATATATACGCGCACACACAGTATGTAGACACACACACAGACACACAGTATAGACATGCACACAGACACACAGTATATATGCGCACACACACAGTATATACACATACACACACACACACACACACACACAGTATGTAGACACACCCACACACAGTATACACATGCGCACAAAGTATAGACACGCGAACACGTAGACACACACACAGTATGTAGACACACACACACACACACACACACACACACCCACAGTATGTAGACACGCGAACACACAGTATAGACACGTGAACACACACACACACACACACACACACACAGTATGTAGACACACACACACACATTATAGACATGCACACACAGTATAGTCACATGAACACACACACAGTATAGACACACTCTTGTTGAGGTCTCCTTCACTGTTGGTTCAGTCAGATTCCTCTACAGAGTCAGCACTGTCAGACTGACCCAGCGATAATATTGACGCTGAGTTTAAGTATATAATGTAGGTCCGCTCCATGGCTGGAATGTGTGGTTTTGGGGTAGAGACCAGCTCTTGTACTGTGCTAGGGTGTGTCCACTGTCTCTGCCCATAAAATCAAGTCAAGGAAACTAAACTCCATTTACTCTACTACTTTTTAACACCGCAAACATCTGCTTGTAAAGGACATTCCTTGATTACAAAACCTTTGTAAACATTGGACTGTGAGCAAACAAATGCGTTGGCCGTAACGGCCATTGTTGCTAGCACACAGTGAAATTAACGCATTAATGGATGATTAGTCTCCACACGCCCCCATGGTAAGCACACTTACCTCTTCTGGAAGTTGGTTTCTGCGGAGGGGCATAAAGTTATCCATTGTGTGTTAGCTGGCGTCACAGCCCCCTCTACTTGACATACCTGGACCCCAACTGGAGCGGCTTCCTGTCACACACATGCGCTGCATTTCTCTGACTGCCCCACACACACACACACACACACACACACACAAAATACACTCTTTCTCTGCTGCCTAGGCCTCCTGGTTACACATTAGAGTTTTAGCACTGCTGAAGAGAGTAAGTTAGTGATCAGAGGGAGTGTTGTAAAGTAAGCCATGAGAGCATAAAGCAGCTATGATTTAGTCGACTGTCCACTGGTCCTGTTGTCTGGTTTGGTTACCATGTCATCCTTACCTTGTGTCAATGCTGAATCTGCCCGTTTTCACATTTCCTGTTATTAGTGTTCATCAGTGGGTTGTTTTGTCTTTCGTTTCTAGTTTAAGATCCTGAATGTGCCTCTGTCGTCCCATCTGGCCGCCAACCACTTCAACCAGCAGCAGGCAGAGCAGGAGGAGAGGATGAGGATGAAGAAGCTCACTCTGGACATCAACGAGAGACAGGAGCAAGAGGACTACCAAGGTCTGGGAGGGGTGGGAGAGCAGGAGGGCCGTAGCAGAACGTGTTAGCTCTATCGCGCTTGTGTTATACTTTTAATGTTGGTTTGTGTAGCATTGTGTTAACCCTGGTTTGTGCCGTGTAGAAATGATGGCGTCTCTGGCCCAGCGTCCCGCACCAGCCAACACCAACCGGGAGCGGCGCCCGCGCTACCAACACCCCAAAGGGGCACCTAACGCCGACCTCATCTTCAAGACTGGAGGAAGGTGAGACTGAGTCGTCAACCCGCCCAGCCAATACACAACACCCATCGTCAGGGCTTGGAGTTAGCACCAGACCACCAGCCAAATGCCAGAAGAGTAGCCTAATGTTGCCACAGTAGTTGGGACAGTGGGGAATTAAACGTTTGTTTTAGGCCCTAATCTCTACCACACCTAAATACACACAGCCTGTGTTCTGCTGTGGGAATAGGGTTGGCATCAGAAGGGGATTTTGTCCAAGGACTTACTAACCTTCCCTCCTTGTGATCCATACCTGAACAGAAAGCAGGAAATAAAAAATGAGAGACATTTAAGGCAGGAAAAGCATGAGCGACAAGCCAAACAAGAGAGGCATGACAAACAGGAGCGAAATGGCAGATATGAGGGCCAGGAGCCTAGGGTCAGCCAGCTCAGCCGGACACGCTACTGACCCATTCTGCATTCTTATGTGGACACAAGAAAGAGCTAATATCTCCCAACTGTCAAACCGTAATATGTTGGCATTAGAGTTCTGATCTGAGGCAGACATGTCCCCCTTTATTATTACACTGTGTAAAAAAGATTACTGCCTGTTCTTTTTTTTTTGTTAAATAAAGATAAAATGCCTATTCATCAGAACAACAGTAGCTTGTCCTTTGTCTTCTTTGTCTTTGTTTTCTGAGAAGAGTGACTAAAGAACTTTGTTTTACATGTTTAGACCCACAACTCTGCAACACAACACAAAATTTAGAATGTACTGAATGTTTCACAAAAGCCAAAGTGACACTGGTGGCAAGTTGCACAATGTTGTTTGGACGGATGACAATCACTCACAATACGTTCTCTTCCAAACAGACGCTAGACCATTGCGACCTATGGAGGAAGGAGCTGCAGTGATGATGGTACTGATTAAATTAATGGGGATGGGCAGATATGGGTGGAGTTAAGGACCGGGATCGTGGGATGGATGTTTTTTTTTTTTTGGGGTGGGGGGGTGGTGTTAAATGAACTCTTGAAGACAGCACCCACAGTAACACCCTGCTCTGTCCCCTAGGAGACGCTAATAGGAGTCTGGCCGAGGGAGCGAGCGAATGAGGAAAAAAAATAGAGCAAGAGAGGGAGCTGACCATCAGTCTCGCCCGAGCAGGGAGTGAGTCGGCCAGCCGCCCACTGATGCAAGTGCAGACACCCACACCTGACCCCGCCCCTGAGGGAGAGCAAAGGAGGAAGGGCGTCAACGGGACGGGGGGGCACACCCTTCACCCAGCTGAGGGGGTCCAGAGACCAGCCCTTTCTTTCTGTCCGTCGCCCGGGACGACACCAGCACAGCCGCACACAAACACCCCACCCCGTCGGAAAAAACGCGAGAACGCCTCGAGAGAAACCAAAATAAACTAAAAAGCAACTGACCAGCTGACGGACGTATGAACCCGACAGACACGGACGCAGACAAGACAGCTGGGCAGCAGGACAACAGACCGCGGTCTAACCTTCAGTCCCGTGACGGATTGGGATTGAGGTGCACGAGCGCTCGCACGGGCCGGAGAACATGAGAGGAATGGACAGAATGCGTTGAAAGCAAAAGGGGACGGGTGAGGGCTCATCTTTGGAGATGGACTGTGCTTCTCTTACTGGGAACAAATCTGTTGTTCAGTCTTTTTTTTTATTTTATTTTTTATCTCTATCTAACTAAATCACACAGTTCAAAAAAAAAAAAAAGCAGCTCTGAAAGGAGGTACGTGAGACGTAGAGGAGAGGACACAGACCGAGTCACCAAACTAGGGAACGACTCACTAAACAGGGTAACGAGGAGGGGGGCGGGATGTGTCGTTTCTTGAGTGTGAGTGTGCGCTTAGCTCCTCCTCCTCATGCTGTTAGGAGGATCCTGCTGCAACTGTGACGACCCTGACCCAGAGGCGGGTACGAGACCAGCGTTTTAGCATCCCAGTTTTAGTATATATAAGTGATGAACATAATACATATTCTTTATTTTTTCAGCATTTTTGCTTTCTAGTTGTTTCCTTTATGTTCATGAAAAATCTATTGAATTTTTTTGTGATACACAGTTTGCGTTGATTTGGAATTTGTGTGCCGTATTGTAGTGACTTGACAAGTGGATCAGATTCTTATCAGTGCTGTTGCTTCCTGAGTCAAACTCAGTGATGATTGATTATTTTTTGATGCTTTCTGTCTGTTTTGAATCTTATTGATAGTTCTCTACTGCATGGGCCTTTCTGAACCAGCTCTGTAAGCCAATTTCTGTGTTACAGTAAAGGTTGTCTGTTTGTGACCCACGCCTCAACTACTTTTACTGTGTCCGTGATATTTTTACCTATATAGTTTGCCAAGCATGTATGAAAGGGTGCTCAGGATGTTCGTAATGCATCTGTATTCCAGAGGAAGGTAGTGTGGTGGTGGGAGTTTGTGTGTGTTGTAGAGGGTGGGTGTGCCTGTCTGCTGGCTCTAATCACGGTCCGCAAACATGCTCATTTCCTCCCTTCCTGACTGCGTAAATCCCCTCCCCACACACATTAAAAAAAACACGTCTGACCAAACCACAACTCGCTCACACGCATAGTAGCCAAGACTCTAGATGCTCTTGGTAACTCGCGCGCACGCACTCGAGCCCATCCCCCACAGAGGGGAAGAAAAGGCTTTCTGTTGGGGCTGGCTGAAGTCTGAAGAGTGGACAGCAGTCCAGCCCTGTGAAACCAGTGGCCGCCCATCCACCTAGCAGAGGTGTAGCTCGCAGGAAAATCTATTGCAATGAAGAGGAATGTAAAGCATCTCAATAGTGTCCTGTTTTCCCCTGCCGTGTGATGCAAAATCAATATTAAAAAACGCATGATATTTTGACTGACAAAAGGGGGAATGGAGGTCTTGAGTTACACAGCTTCATGGATCGACAGTCAAAGGGAACAGAACAAGCATTAGGCTGAGGAACTGAGTTGATGTCCCAGCAAACCTTTCTATTTACTGTTCTACTGAGGTTAAAACCATGGTGAATTTACCGGCCCAGGTCAATCAGTATAAACCATCTACTGGGGGTGTACTCATTCATAACATTCCATAGTAGATGTCCTCCAAAGAAAAACACATTCTGAGATTGAACATAGGTCATTTACAGTATATTACTCTCTTTATTAGGTGATATACAGTAGTGTGCATTAAATGTCATGTACAATAATGTATTCATACTTTATTACAACTGAACAAAACAATATAGGTGCTGTTGAACCATAGCAGCATCTTTGAATTCATATTTATAAAAGTTTTAAGTCTCTTTGGCTTCTTGTTCTCTTCTGCCCCTTTAATGCATTGTTCTAATATGCATCCTTTGTTCTGACCTTGACTGTTTTCCTGAATACGATCTGATCACAATTGAATTAAAATGTGTTTTAATCATATACATCTATCCAAAAATGAAGTTACAGTCAAAAAAGATCGGAGTAGAGGATACGTGTTATCCTCATGTATTAACACTTCAAGGTCTGCAAACTACAGGCATATCTCCCCAATCTGTCATGTGTTTGATACTTCAAGAGTTACTGTAGATTAACTACAAAACCGGAGTCTTGATAATAAGTTAAATATGTTTCAGTCACACAACCACAAAAATGTGTGCATAATGTAACACAAAATCCTTCATGAGTTATTGTAGATAAACTACAAAATTCGGAGTCTAAAGTTTTCATTAAATAAAAACTTAAAATGGACAAACCTTTATTCACACACCCATGCACACAATACATTCTTACATACTCTCACACTACACGTGCAAACACACATTCTCACACATTCTCACACACACATGCAGGGGTTTATATGCCGGTATGTCTGCAGACCAGTGAGAAACAAGAGGCCTAAGTTATGATGACAGTTAAATTACACATTGTAAATAAGTTCAGCATACATATGAACAACAGAAGGGCAATGCTAGAAAAGATAATCCCGAAGTATTTCTGAATTCTGTGGCTTCATTATTTTGGATAATGCAACCCTTGTGCCTTTTCCCACTACGTATAAGTTATTTTCTTCTCCTTGTTTTTACTAGTAAACGTAAACCTACACTGGAGACTATGTTTAGGCTCGTGGTTTGTATGGGAGGTATGTCCATGGAGTAAAAATACACTTTAGGCAGGGCTGTTGTTACAAATCTCTCCAAAAAACTCAAGCCTGTTAATTTCTCTGTAACTTAGAATCACTCCAATATTGTAATGATAAATATTGGGTCACTTGAACATAATTACATTTTACAGCTCATCAAATGAGGTGCATGAATTTAAACTAATGTATTTTAATTGGATGACATTGGATGTATGTCAATAATCAGTGTTTCTTATCTAGGGGAATGTAAATCCCAGTGATCTGTCTAAAACACACCGTTTATGAGGCAGTAGGGGAATTATATGATTGCCTAATTATCTATAATGTAAAAGGTCATCAGAAAGGGAATTTTGTTATAAGGAATAAGGGCACTTTCATTAGATAAACATTAACTGAATGACATTCTGACAGGAGAGTGTTTTCAAACTATGCCCTTCATGTTCATAAGAACTGCACTGAGAAACATCACTCACATATTAACCTCCCAGATAAAATAATTGCCCAAATGGTTCAACAAAATTACATGCTATAAGGCTGTTCAATTCTCAGGTGACTTCAGATTCTGATTAAAGTTCACGTCATCCAGCCTCAGTGGCTTAGAATGTAACAGTAAATATATTAAATCCATCTTTGGAGAGTGAGAGCATTTCAGGATTCTCACAGTTAGCTGCAGAAGGGACATCAGCAGAAGGCAAAGGTAGTAAAAAGGATATATCTGCCACAAGTGTCAATGCCAAAGATATTCAGCTGTTTCTTTTAACAAGTCTGTTCTTGACTGTTTTGGTCACTGGGCGAACGAGGTAAAATACAATAGGTTTTGGTTCAGAGGTGATGTACATGAAGGACTGGGTAGTGTTAAATAAGGCTGTGATGCTTACAACAGCAGTGGGAGTGTGTTGTTTGGTGTGCGTGTCTGACGTGTATTTCAAAAATATGTGTGCACATTTCTCAGCCTGCCCATGTGAGGTGTTTGACTCGTTTGTCAGCGTTCTCCGTGAGCGAGGAGCGCAGAACCGGATGTGCAGGTTTTCTGCTGGATCCTGTTCCATTCCACAGTAATGGACACCTCCTGTCCAACCACGTCACAACCTCAGAAACTTCCAGAGGCATTAGTGATGTCTGTCTACCTGGAAGCTGAATCAAGTTTTTACACATGAGGAGATGGAAACAGAAGGAAGACAGTGTCCTGACTCAATTGTTACAAAGTGTCTTTCAGCAATCCCAGTTTCCGGAGTGCTTCCCTACGTGATTCGTCGGTTGCTCCGCGTCCAGAAAACTGCACAGTGATCCCCTGGGAGCGGAAGGATGGCTTGGAGATGGACTTACGTTGGTTCTCTGGAGGAGTCGAAGGCGAAGCCGCCACTCTGTTAGGGTTAGGAGTACTGTAGCGGAAGGGTCTTGGGGCTGGAGAAGGCGCCGGGGCTTGAGCTCTGCTAGGACTTCTCACCAGGGTGTGGGCAACGATGTCAGGGGTAACAGCGGGGGAGGGGGGAACGTGCGATGGGGTGACCTCCTTGGTCTTCCTCCCATAGCTGTTGTTCTCATAGGGCATTGGTTCCACCTTGTTTGGCATGGAGGTGAACACTGGTGGAGGCATCACCCTGACGGGGCTGCAGGCTGGAGAAGGCATGGCTCTGCTCTGGACATCTGGTGGTTGTGGGTCAGTCCTGGTTGTGGGAACAGAAGCCATGACCTTACTCTTGCCACCGTATGGGTTGAAGTCGCTGGAGGAGGCAATCGGCTGGGCCTTACTCTCAAGGCAGTCGGTGGGGGCAGGAGAAGCAGGGACAGCCGTAGACTTAGAAGGATTCACCATGATGGTCTTTCCGCCGTAGCTGTTAAAGTCCTTGGACGAGACCTCAGGCGGGGGAGAGGCAGCGGGATTGTTATCATGGGACCTGGCGTGAATGGCACTGTTAGTGGTTACCGTTGCCAGGGGTGAGGGTTTTGCCTGTCGGACCATATCTAGTTTACTTAAGGGTGTTGTTGTAGGAGCGCGGACTGGAGCGGAACCAGGAGCAGGAGGGGAGGATGCAGTGGGATTGGTGACACTTTCAGGTGGGACAAGTGTAGAGGGCCCGCCGGACGGGGAGCGGTTTCGGGTCAGGCCGAGCTTGGATAGCGCCTCCATCCGGGACTTATCCGGGGTGGGATCCCTGAAGGACACACTGCGGGAGGGCAGCTTTGGTTGGACAGACTGCAGCCCATGGAGCGGCTCCTCTACTAGTGGGTGGGACATCCCTGATAAGTTAGCCAGCATCTGAGACTTCCTGTCATGGAGGTTCACACCAGCCATCGCTTGGCTGTGGTGCTGGTTGCTACCCATCATTATGTTGATGTTACTGGGGTAGTGAATGGGCTTGGCTGAGGTGGGAGGGCCCTGTTTGTTTGAATGATCAGGGGAGGAGGGTGGTCTCTCTGACTCCAGGCTCCTACGGCTGATCGACGTCCGGGATGAAGGAAGGATGTTTGTGTTCCCCCCTCCAGCCTGGTTTTTGGCAATCTTCTGGGCAATGAGCACTGGGGTGGGGACGGAGCCTACAGGCTGGTACTGAGCATGGCCATAGGGGGCACTGTCCTCTCTAAAGGTGTGCATGTTGTACTCTGAAGGGTAGTGCTCCATGGCCTCACGCCTCGGCTTGTTCTCATAATGACTCTCAGGGTTGTCCATGTTCTTGGTGAAATCTGAGGACAGAAAGAGTTTGACATGTAAAACCAGCCATTCTCTATCCTTTCTTTGGGGTCAGTTGGAAAGCAAATCAGAATCCTATCTTGTTCAGAATGCCTATACTGTAAAAACATAAAAATCACCTGTCTTACTGATAGTGGTTCCATTTCACTGTAATTATTGTAGTCATCCAAAGGCCTGACAATCAAACAGGAACAGGCTCTGGCCAACAGTTCCATTAAGAGTGGGTTTAAGATTTTATTAAATTACCCATTAGCTACAGCCTGGTGTCCACACTAAATGACATTGCTGAAGAAAGTACCTGGCAGAGGTGTGTTAAACGGTTTCTGTATGGGCTGGACCAGGTCTGGTGGTGATGAGTGAACCAGGTCTATAATGTCCTGGTCCTTGGAACTGTTTGGTCTGTCTTTGGTTGAGAGGGAACGTGCGATGCTGGACGCCATGGTGTGGGGTCTTGGTCCATCACACTCATCCACTGGTTGGGTAGTGCTCCTTGACAGTTGTGCCTGCTTCTGCCTGGCCTCCCCCTCCACATCCTCATCCACTAGGGAGTCGATTGTCTCCTCAAAGAACTGAATGCACTCTTGCTCCTCCTGGCTCAGGAACTGCAGTGTTTCATCCTTCTGAAGGGGGCGACATAGATCAGAGGGCAACACAACACAGGTTAGCTAATGTTACGTCCCATTAACCGCTCTCTCTGTACTCCCATGCATAGTGTTTTGAAGATGCTTCCAAGGAAACTGGTGTTACAACGCACACCAAACACAGATCCTGTTGCCTTAGCCTTTCCTCTATTACACCAACTGAGAGACTCTGTCTCTCAATCCTGTCCAACTGGCCTCCAGCTGTCATGTGTGTGTGTGTGTGTGTGTGCGTGTGTGTGTACACACTATGAACACAGGGCTGCTTGTTCCCACTCCTCTCCTACCTCCCAACCTCCTTCTTATCCCCTCTACTTGGCTCAGAGACTCGGCCTGGTTGGGTGGGACTAAAACCTCTAGCCCCTCCCTGACTACCTACATTACAACCAAGATCTGTACCTGCCTTCTGTACGGAGCTATATAGCCATCAAACAATGGGCATAGGGTGTCCAATGAAAGAGCTTCTTTGACGGCTGCTGGCGGACACTATTGATCTTTCCTCTGCTGCCTTGGGTCTGTTTCACTCAAGATAATACTTTGAATTAAAGGCTAACCAGGTTAATTTGTTTAAACTGAACCTTAATGGGTTTAGGAAATAGGTGATAAGTCTACATAATAGAACATTCTGGTAAAGACTAGCTATCTATAGCTCCCCATGCAATCATGTCTTGTAAAGGTACATATTTAGCCACAACACATGAAAGCTCCCATACAAACACACATATATAGCTGACAATGACATATATTAATTGGAACAAAACACAAAAACTGGATGCATGCATGCTTACACCTTTCATTTACAACTACCTCCACTGTAAATCTAAATCATTTTGGTTACAACTAGGGTGAATGTGGTTCCTACGGTAGCTGGAGGCCATCTTGTCTCTAGGCATCACTCTAGGTACTAAAAATCTACCACTCTCTTGGAGAAGTGTCAGTCTTTCACACAGATGTGTTCTGCTCCCAAAACCAGCCACACTCACACACACACACGCACAAAAATGAACATGCACCACTCAAACCTGCAGACACACCCAGCTGAAACCCAACACAGAGCAATGACTTCTGTTGTGAAGCTGAATCCAAAAAACAACTGCAGATTAACCGGTTTCTCTCAGTTTATGGTATGTGTGTCATCCTTAAGGCATGCAACAGGATTTCCCTGACATACAGACAGAGGTGGTCATGGATACATAATTTGCTGTAAAAACAGTACAGTCAGAGCTGGTTATGAAGGAAGTGAAAAATGGAGAGCATCTCCTCTAAACCAGAACCAAATGGGTAAAAGTGAATACCATGGCACACTTGTATGGATGCAGAAATAAATGGTGTCAAGTATACAAATAGAGAAATATTGACATAAAATACTAATAGAATAAATAATTAACTTAAAGGTCTCCTCTTTTACTCACACGTGGTCTGTCATGGGAGTTTCTCCCAGCGCCATTGTGACCCCCGTTGACCCCAAAGTGGGGGCCTGGAATGGCCTTCCTGTGGACATCCATGGTTACAGGTTCAAAGGGCATACGACTAGTGGGCATCTCATGGAGGGTCAGGGCTTTCCGAGTGGTCCTTGGAGACGAAGTCCGGGAGGGTGTCCGCTCTCACTCTGAAAAAACATCTAATCTCCTTAGACCGAATCTGAAAACAAAGAGTGGAGGGATGGCTTTGAGGAGAGAGGGCAGGCCAAACAGTAATACAATAGCAGGCATACTTCCCTCATTGCCTGAACAAATGCTATTCAGAAATAGAATGGATATATTACAATAATGTTTTGGTTTGCCCCATTCAAATCCTTTGTTGACTGTATCAATACTCTGAAGGGTGAGATGAGAGGGAAAACTATTACTCAACTCCCCTGGGAAAACATATTTCAAGTACCTTCTCTCTCCAAACACTTAGCAAACCCTCCTTTGCTATATATCATGTAAATACCAAATTAATCAACCAATGTTTGAAATGAACGCTGCCTCAACCATCCCAACTGAACTGAAGCATCAGTCATTTCGAAATTGTATGCCATTGGGGATCGCATCAGCATCGTGGAACACATTAAAAAGTCATAGCCCAACTAGGTACGTCTCAATAGGTTATTTGGAACCGGCTATTTTTGAATTTATTTTGTAACACAAGAATTACACCGTACATTGCAGGTAGTTATCACACTATTCCTAATGTACAGTTCCGTCTTTGTGCTACTGTCACTCGCTGCGTAGTCATAGTAAAGCATCAGAGTTGATAAGCTGATATACGAGTTATTCTAGAAAAGTGTTTTAGCCACAGGCTTGAGTGGACCTTTAGTAAATAACATTTAAAGATCAATCGTTTAAAGACGGTGGTGAATGATTTGTCAAAATGACTAATTTGATACATTCCATTATCGCTGGTTTCGATTTAGATTTAATTCAAGAAATTATAAAAATAAAAGCTTACATTGATAGAAAAACTAATTATGCACATGAACACTACCGATCTGGTATTTTTCCCATATGAAATGTATATCTACCCAGTGAGCACAAAAGGTAAATGTAGAATTACATAGCAATAACCACTTTTACTGACATAATGTACATCTTAATTTGTCTCATCATTATTATAAATTAGCAATTTACACTTACCTTTAAAATAAAATAAAAAGCGCCTCCAGTGGAAAACAAATCAAAATGTCCCAATAATCCACTGTATTGGAATAGCAGAACAAAAATACGAATCGTTCACTGTTTTTCCTGCCCTCTAGTCAGTCAGGCAGACTACTTGCGAATGTGGCACTGTCTTATGGCAGTGGAGAGTTATAGCACATGTCTCCACCCAATACCAGGCTGAGTCAGAGATCTGAAAAACAGCGCCTTTCTTTGATTCCCAATTGAATATATTTATGTCACAATTAAACATATTTAATCTTATATAGCGAATGGCTTTACTTCACCGTAAAGGGAATTTGAAACGTTTTTGGGGACATTGTTTTTCTGAGTTGATCCTGAGAAAAGTTTAATCAGTAATTTGTTTCATTGCAAAAAACATTGTGTCACTTTTTGCCGAGTCATCACTTGCCATTGACTACAGTGTAATAATAAAATGAGTCACAGACCTACCTACAGTGGGGAGAACAAGTATTTGATACACTGCCGATTTTGCAGGTTTTAATACTTACAAAGCATATAGAGGTCTGTAATTTTTATCACACGTACACTTCAACTGTGAGAGACCGGATCTAAAATAATCACATTGTATGATTTTTTATAATTAATTTGCATTTTATTGCATGACATAAGAATTTGATCACCTACCAACCTGTAAGAATTCCGGCTCTCACAGACCTGTTCGTTTTTCTTTAAGAAGCCCTCCTGTTCTCCACTCATTACCTGTATTAACTGCCCCGGTTTGAACTTGTTACCTGTATAAAAGACACCTGTCCACACATTCTATCAAACAGACTCTAACCTCTCCACAATGGCCAAGACCAGAGAGCTGTGTAAGGACATCAGGGAAAATTGTAGACCTGAACAAGGCTGGGATGGGCTACAGGACAATAGGCAAGCAGCTTTGTGAGAAGGCAATAACTGTTGCCGCAATTATTAGAAAATGGAAGATGTTCAAGATGACGGTCAATCTCCCTCGGTCTGGGGCTCCATGCAAGATCTCACCTCGTGGGGCATCAATGATCATGAGGAAAGTAAGGGATCAGCCCAGAACTACACAGCAGGACCTGGTCAATGACCTGAAGAGAGCTGGGACCACAGTCTCAAAGAAAACCATTAGTAACACACTACGCCATCATGGATTAAAATACTGCAGCGCACGCAAGGTCCCCCTGCTCAAACCAGCCCATGTCCAGGCCCGTCTGAAGTTTGCCAATGATCATCTGGATGATCCAGAGGAGGAATTGGAGAAGGTCATGTGGTCTGATGAGACAATAATAGAGCTTATTGGTCTAAACTCCACTTGCCGTGTTTGGAGGAAGAAGAAGGATGAGTACAACCCCAAGAACACCATCCCAACCGTGAACCATGGAGGTGGAAACATCATTCTTTGGGGATGTATATAATGGTTTAGGGGAACAACTATTCTTTTCAAAATAAACAATTCTGAACTTTCTCATACGCTAATTAATTTAATTAGAGTTTCTGCTTTGACATTAATGATGTAGGCACATATTGTTTCAAGAAAGACTGTTTTTTAAATGTTTAATTGTGCTACTCTCTTTTTCATACCAGTGGTTGTCACAATAATTTGGATTTCAAATAACATCAGAACAATTTCAAGAGACACGGCTTTGAAGCCATAATTCCCTACCCAGTTTGGTATTTTAAATGATGGAAGCCTAGGCAATATCAATGTTCTTGCTGAAAGGTGTTCTATCCATCCAAGCTCAGAGCACTTTGAGCAATACTTTTAATCTACAGTTTGTATTTGCCAGAACAATATCATCAAGCTCTAAAAGCTTTCTTGGCAGAAATTGTATCCTGATTTTAAATTTTTTATATAGGTCCAATAAAAAAGTGTATAGTATTATAATATTCAGTGGTCTACAATTCAATAAGAGTCGCACTGAGGCAGATTAATACAACTAATTAATCAATCATAAACGCATGAATCATTGAATCGCCTCCTCAAATTTAACTGCAGCTTTTAAATAATTTGAGTAAACTTTTATTTTGAAGACATATCTGCGTTCATATTACCGGAAGTTGTTCTATATTTACATTTTTTTGAAGTAGCCAACACAGCTAACTGCACGTTGCTAGCTAGTTGCAATATTGTAGCTATTAGCACGTTATTTCCTAGCTGGGAAATAAGCCCATTGCCTTCGTTAAAACATCGGTCTTTGCCTTTTTCCTCTATTTTTTTAACAAATGTGCTAGTAAACAACGGTTCCGTTATCTTCGAAATTTTTACAATTGCGTTGGCTAGCTAATGTTCGTCAAGCTAACTTAAACGTTAGCAAACTTGAGCTATTCAACAGCAGTAGCCATAGTTAAAGCAAACTTATTCCATACATTAGCTAGCCAACGAAGTTAGATAGTCAGCGAAGTTAGCCAGTTTGCAAACTGTCATTCACATTAATTAGTAAGCTAGCTAGTAAACAAACGTTAAGTGTTAGTTATACATCTTTGGCGAATTAATTTAGCTAACATTAGCATTTTGTCTTGTTAAACGTTACTAGCTAGTGCACTGAAACAAAGGTGAGCATGGCAATGAGACAGACACCCCTGACCTGCTCTGGTCACACAAGACCTGTGGTCGATCTAGCTTTTAGTGGGATCACACCATACGGGTATTTCCTCATCAGTGCCTGCAAAGGTAAGAGATTTGTTTGGTAATTCATGCTTCTATTGTAGATGGATAACCATAAAATCATTATTGGTTAGAGATATGTAAAATAGGTGTAAATACATTTCCTTGTAGATGGCAAACCCATGTTGCGCCAGGGGGACACAGGGGACTGGATCGGAACGTTCTTGGGTCACAAGGGTGCTGTCTGGGGGGCCACTCTGAATAAGGAAGCCACCAAGGCCGCCACGGCTGCTGCAGATTTTACAGCGTATGTGTTTAGGCCTGCTACACAGCCTTGCCATGAAAGTTAACCAAAAAAGTTTGCTATTGCAGAGTGTAGAACCAGGCTATAACAGCCATATAGCGACCGTATAAACATAATGAGTAGAGTGTTCTTTGCTAGTTATTTCAATGAGTTATATTCAAGATTTCTGATGTAAAATTATTACCAGCCTAGGTTGACATACTGATGATGGTGTCTTATTTTTGCTCTTCAGGAAGGTGTGGGATGCTGTGAGTGGAGATGAGGTCCTCACTCTGGCGCACAAGCACATTGTCAAGTCTGTCAATTTTACTCAGGTACTATGGTCACCTTGTAGCGGTGTGGTATCCATGGTGTCAGCTGATTGAAATCAAGTGTACATCAACTTTTTGAGTTTGTTTATGCCAGCCTCCGACATTTATTTTCCATGACAGTGTAACCTTGTTTCCAACCCTTCCCTATCTCATTGGTTCGGGTGATTTTCTTATGGGAACCTCTTCCAATTATCTTTGTCTCTTAACAGGACAGCAGCTGTCTTTTAACTGGAGGGAATGACAAGACAATACGCATCTATGACATCAACAAACCTGAAGCAGGTTAGAACTGTTAAAGTGCCCATATAAATGTATGTGCAGATGTTTGTGTTTGTTTATATGGGTATTGTGTTTGGTATTCCTCAGAACCGCAAGAGATTACCGGGCACACTTCTGCCATAAAGAAAGCCTTGTGGTGTAACAACGACACCCAAATCCTCTCTGCTGCCGATGACAAAACCGTACGGTCAGTGGTCCATGGTCTACTTGCTTCTAAAGTTATTTCTCCACTATGGACACAGGAGGGCAGTATGTGACCAAAATATCAACATTGCTTATCCATATATACTAGTACTGTATTGTTATGCTGTGAGATTTTTTTTTTAATGCTAATTCTTGAAGGCTGGTCAAATCATGAAGTTCTCAATTTGTTAAAAAGAAGAATGCTACTCATGCCCCACTTTCTTTATGCAGACTGTGGGATAGAACTTCCACAGCAGTTGTGAAACAGCTCTCTTTCGACATGTCAGTCAGCAGCATGGAGTACATCCCTGACGGAGAGGTTTTGGTCATCACCTATGGAAAGACCATTGCCTTCTACAATGCCCTCAGGTACAGAACAGAAAATCCAGGCTCAGGCAGAGCTGGTGGGATGTTTCCACTAACTACAGATTTTCACCACCCTGAATCCTAACATAAACCATTACCGGAACCTTATTGGTTAGGGACTACTGTACTCCTCAGGATTCTGACAGTGCACATGGTAAATGGTTCCATGTGTCTCCTACATGATTGTAGTTGGATGCATCTCCAATTTGATTGGAACTGCTGGAGCAGTGTTTTTTTCCTTAGTCTGGTCTGTTTTTCTCTTTAGCCTTGACCTGATCAAGACTGTGGACGCCCCTGCCTCTATTCACTCTGCCTCGTTGCATCCAGATAAGGACTTCTTTGTTGCTGGAGGGGATGACTTCAAGCTCTACAAATATGACTACAGCACTAAGGAGGAGTTGGGTGAGCAGCAAATAATACTAGAAAACCCTTCAGTAGGGATTCAATAATTACACCATTTATGTGTTGGTGCACTCCGCCCAATCTAGCTCACTGATATTAATGGTGTTGTTGGACATAAGTGCCTTCGTCACGTGCATGGCTTCATACCCCATGGGGCCATGGCTACGGTTAAGGTCATGTTTAAGACAGCTGTGTCTCTGTACTGTTCTAGAGTCGTACAAGGGCCACTTTGGGCCGGTCCACTGTGTGCGGTTCAGTCCCGACGGAGAGCTGTATGCCAGCGGCTCAGAGGATGGCACACTGCGGCTGTGGCAGACTGAAGTAGGCAAGACCTACGGCCTCTGGAAGTGTGTCCTTCCTGGTGAGTTTGCTTTATTCCACATTGAGCACTAGGTCCTATAGGTCAGTGGTTCTCAAACCCTGAACCAGCTCACCTGAATCAAGGACTTAACAGTTACTAAGTAGATTCAGGTGTGCTAGCACTGGGATACACCTACTATATGGCACATCTGGGGTTCCCAGGAGAGGTTTGAGAACCACTGCTATAGGTCGTTGAGGAAGATTTTCAAGGACTATGTGGATGGTCCTTTCCGTATCATACCGTCAGAGACTGGGTGTCAAGCTGAGGGAGGCAGAAACCGGCACAGAGCTGAATCATCTGAGCTCAATCATGGTTGTTGTCTTGGGAATTTGTGTACTTTGAGGGCTGTCATGGATGTTTACAATGAGGCAAAACCTTTGTCACAAACTAAACATCAAGAAGAAGAAAACTGTGAGGGAAGAAAATTTGAAGAGACAATTTGAGTAAATGTAATACCAGTTATGGGGCATTATTATGCTTTATACATTTTTTGACAATTATTTAGAAAGCACAGTGGGTTGGATAATGCATTTGCATCACACAGCTCTGGAAAAAATTAAGAGACCACTGCAAAATTATCAGTTTCTCTGTTTTTACTATTTATAGATATGTGTTTGAGTAAAATGAACAGTTTTTTCTACTGACAACATTACTCCAAAACTCCCCCCAAAAATATTGTCATTTAGAGTACAGCCGGTCAAATTAACCAAAAAATATGCATTGTTTTCAGACCTCAAATAATGCAAATAAAACTAATTCATATTCATTTTTCAACACAAAATACTAATGTTTTAACTTGTGAAGAGTTCAAAAATCAATATTTGGTGGAATAACCCAGATTTTTTATCACAACTTTCATGCGTCTTGGCAGGCTCTCCACCAGTCTGTCACATTGCTATTGGGTGACTTTATGCCATGCCTGGTACAAAAATACAAGTAGCTCGGCTTTGTTTGATGGCTTGTGACCATCCATCTTCCTTCAAATTCCAGAGGTTTTAAATTGGGTTCAGGTCTGGAGATTGAGCTGGCCATGAGAGAATCTTGATCTGGTGGTCCTCCATCCACACCTTGATTGACCTGACTGTGTGGCATGGAGCACTGTCCTGCTGGACAAAACAATTCTCAGAGTTGGGGAACATTGTCAGAGCAGAAGGAAGCAGGTGTTCTTCCAGGTTAACCTTGAACTTGGCTTGATTCATGCGTCCTTCACAAAGACAAATCTGCCCGATACCAAATTTCACAGTGAGTGCGAGACACTGTGGTTTGTAGGCCACTCCAGGTCTCAATCTAAACATTAGACGACCAGGTGTTGGGCAAAGCTGAACATTTTACTCATCAGAGAAGAAGACCTTACTCCATTCCTATACGGTCCAATCCTTATGGTCTTTTGGAAACTTCAGCCTGTCTCTTCTCTGTATCTCTTCTTTGTGCAATGCTATATAAAAGATGAATGTCTTAGGTACTACTTTCACTGTTTTTGCAAGAGGATAGTGATGACCACAGCAGTGTTTTTAATACTTTTCCTTGTTAAATTAGATTTGGTTAAGTAAAAGTAAAATGAAGTGTGCCTTTGTTGGTATTTAACAGACATTGGAATGGAATAGCTGCCATACATGTAGAGATACATTTTTCTTAAATCAGCATCTCTGCGCCAGAGGCAGCAGCTTCAACCACCTGACCGTCCTAGGTGGGCTAGTGTGTATTGAATCATTATTTTAAATAGATCTGTATCATGCTTGCTATCCCCTATAGCACACTCATCACCTGCTTGCCATCCTATGCTCAGACAAGGTATAAAAGGCTTATTTATGCCTGAAAGAATAAGGTGAAAATCACCTGGTTTGAAAACTGGTAACACGTCATAAATCCTAGGTTAAATACATGTCAATGTTTAATGGTTTATTCTGCTCAACAGAGGAACTTGTGTCAGAGAACTCTGACACAATTTACTGCACTCCTGCTGCTCCTGAGATCAAAGCCTGAGCACCAGAGAAGACAGGAAGTCAAAGAGAAGGAAGGAGGTGAGGAGAAGAGCAGGGTGCTCCAGTTCCTTCAGACCACCAAGCCCCAGCTAGGACCTGATCCTGTGCCTCTCCTCTTCAACATGAACTAATATGGAGTTGAGCTCCTGATACACAAGTGTGCAGACAGACCAACACACAGAAATGAAAACACACATACACTCATGCAAGCACTTATACACACATGTACAGACACAAACACACACGGAATGGGCTCCAGAGGAAAGCAGTAGACCTGTGAGGATATGGCTCATCGCTGCCTGCTTTCCCTCTGATCAGCCCAGTCTTTTCCTCATCTGTCTGTTCAACATTGTGACCCCGTTGGGCAACCTTTTGTTTCAAATGTATTTACTTCAATGGCCAATTTGGCACTGTGATATTATTTTCTTCTATTTAGGAAATACGCACACCGTTAAAAGTGTGATAATATTCTCAAAGAAATTCTCATGTTCAGTAAAAGTAGTATTTTGTCCATTTAGTGTAGCCTTAAACTCTTATGGGGATATGTTCTGTAACAGGTGAGAGAGTTAAATTAAGTGGTTTGCTTTGTTCTTTATGTCCTTGGTTGCAACGTTGCAGTTGTTCAGTAATTAATAAAGAGATACATGCATTATACAAAGCTACAAAGCTATTTGTTATAATACAAGTTGTATCATTTCAATGATAGTGCATTGTGCCAACAGCATGTCTCACTTATGACTGCTGTGTTGTATGTGTAATATGTTAATAGAAACATGACACAACTTTTAAAATATGTATTTTAATATCTGTTCTATTTTTATTGTCTCATGTTGAGTGCCTAAAATGTGCATGTATCAGCTACCAATGGCAAAGCTTGTAGTTACTGTTTTTGCTCAGTAGGGGCTGCTTTCGAATGGTGGTGGGTCACAGATGCTTTATTTCTCACCGCGTTGGTTCCTTTAATTTTTTCAGAGGGCCGGTGTACCTGCTAGCTAGCAGTTTGGTTCTTATGTTAGCAGCCCACCAGCAAGAATAAGGCCCGTAAACCACGACAATTTGTTTCAGAATAAAGGTCCTTCGATGAATACTCATTTCTAGTGGTCAAAATGTTAGCATATCCTTAATGTTGTTTAACAATTATCATCTGAGATACATGGGGCATAGATTTTAATTAAATGTGCAACACATTCTGTATTCTAAATTCACTGAGTTGACACCTTGAAGAGTGTTGCTACTTGTTTGGTTGTGCTTGAAAGTGGCCAATCAGATTAAATGCTGTCAGTTGGTTTTTCACGTTGGAGACACATCGGACTACACGATTCTTTGTACATTTTGTTTCAGTAAATGGAGGGCTTTGTTTCATTAAGGAGAACTTATATTTTAAAAATCAATTTGCTTCAAGGGGAGTCAATGCTGTTTTAAAAGTCTGTTAGCAAATCAGCTTATGTAGTATGTTAATATTTACACTCATTTTTGGACTGTATCTGGCACAATAATAGTGATGTCCATTCTAATCAGGAACAATTTGACTTTCCAAATCCAGCATTTATAATAGGAAGTGTCACTGGTCTTTTTAGTAGTTTGAAGTATATTTTCTCATTTATTGGACTGGACATATTTCCCTATATAACTGAATAAAACTAACTGCATTTATTTGCCTCTTCTGAAGGAGCAGCAATGCTATTCTGCACATATACTCGATGGATTTGGAAGTGGACCTTAGTTGAATGGACCCTTTATACTGTGTACTTAACTTAATGGATTGTGTGGTTGTCCCACCTAACCCTGAACAAACAGTAAGGGTTGGGTCTACCCCTGGATAGGATACATCTACTAAAATAAAATTCACAGGGACTCTTATTCTGAAAATACGTGTCCCGGATGTGCGTAGTTCTTGCTTGCTTCAAGTGCAAACCTCACGTACTTCAAATGGTTATTTGTCTTCACTTGAGCTCTTTCACTTCTTCATTTTACTGAGAAAAACAGCTTTACAAAAGAAACAACTATTAAGCTAACGTGCATGCAGTGCCACAGGAAGTTCGAAGTAGGAAGTTAGTGTGCACGAGCAGTTTTGCAGATTTAATCGACAAGAGGCGCTAGTTAGCTATCTAGCTAACCAAGTCAGCTGCAATACTTCGTATAACAATATCTTCTTACCCAGGCGGTTATAGTGTCGGGCAGCGAAAGTACGTTTCCACAGCCAGCAACATGCCGGAATATCTGGAGGACCCATCTGTTCTCACCAAAGAAAAACTCAAGAACGAGCTTTTGGCAAACAATGTAGCTCTCCCGACCGGAGACCAGAGAAAGGATGTTTATGTGCAACTGTATCTGAAAAACTTGACCGTGCAGAACAAGAAAGTCCAGACTTCAGACACCTTTTCCAGCGACGAGGAGTTGCCAGCCCCAGTAGTCTTCATCAAAAGTCACTCCGGCAGGGTAAGTTTTCTTTTTTCGATTATATTTTCCCGCGCGTCAATACGTTACAATATTTCTAATATGCAGCGTGATAGTACTTCTACTAGTTGCAACGTAGTAATTGTCGAATAACGAATGTTCATTGTACCATAATAACTGGCAGTACGTTGATGTAGATGGGGAGAATAGTGAGTTTATTTTCGGGTGGAGGGTGTTTAAAATTTAAACTCATGTTTACCACGATTCTCAAACATATTATTACGTGTAGTAATGCAAGTAGAACATTAAATCCGACCATCTATTAAATCCGTCTCGCTGAAAAGTAATAAACGCTTTTACTATGTTGTACGAGCCGTGGCTGAAGTTTCCCGCTTAAATTATCTAGAAATGTTTAAGGCTCCGCTGACTGCAACCAATACTGTGTAAAGATGGCATGGCACTCCCGCGTACAAACCCACATTATTGACCACAGTAAAATAAAGCAGTGTATCGTTGTTCCTTATGAGCTAGACTTGGTGGTGGGGGTTTCCACAAACTGCCTCCACCCACCAGACCTGTGGTTTTCGGTTATGTTCATACATTAACTGATATGTATCGATTTGTTAAGGCAGAACGTTTATAAACGACTGAGCTTTGTGAGTACAATTGGTATGTGCGTGGTTGCGTGCTTACATGCATTTAGGTTGTTTGGCGCTCACACCTTGTTGGCCATCATCAGTCACAAGTGAATGAATGGGAACTAGTGTACTTGCTATCACACAAGATAACTGGTGTCATGCACACTAGTCTTCACCTGTATTTGCTCAGTTTTGGGGAGGGAACAGGGCACCACTGACATGTATTAAGAGGTGAGGACAGTGAGCAAATCAGTCACTTGTGCTGTCTCTTCCACCCAACATAAGGCACTGAAAAGGTTGGGAAGTACAAGAATGCCACTGGACTAGAGAGAAACATTATTTGGTAAATCGCCAAATTGCTGTGCTCAAAGTTCAAATAATTTTACTTATGAAATTAATCACCTGTTGGCTTACAGTTGGTGAGATCGTTTGGAAAATATATGTATTTCTACCATGGGTAGGTCACATCTGAATCCCCTTTGCTTGGAACAAGCTTCAAATGGTCTTTCAGTTATAGGAACATGTCTCCTTAAATTCATGTATATAGATTTAAATATTTGTTTGTGTGCTGCAAATGTGGCATACGTTTTTAGAAATGTTTGCCAGTTCATAAGAAGTGAAGAACTGAAATAATTTTAATTTGTATTCAGACCCTTTGCAGTCACACTCAAATGCATCCTTTTTTCTGGCTCCAGAACCTGATTGAAGGATTCCTGTGTCTAATTAAATTGATAGGACATGATTTAGAAAGGCACACATGTATTTAAGGTCAGAGCAAAAACCCAAACCGCAGATAGATTCATTGTCTTTAGTCCAAAGAAGTGTCCTGTGTGGTGTGTGTATGGGGCAGTACGCTGGGAATAGGAATGAAAGGCATTTTGGCTGTTGGAATGGATTGAAGGAAGTCTAGGTTTCTGGTGTGGGAGGAGGGGACCATATTCTTACTCTGTTCAGTCTCTTCATTGAGGAAATACTTTCTCAGGAGGGTAACATGCAGAATACTGCCACTGCATATGTTAGCTGTGTATGTGGAGAGGTAAAGTTTGTATTAAACACACATCAGATACAAATAAAATGTTTGAAATAATAGAAAGTACTTATTCAATTTATTTCTGTTTAGTTTAATGACAGTTGAATAGTTCATTGCTGTTTTAGAGTTTAGGGGAAGTTCTGTGGGAACTATTTGTCTTGCGGTAGTCTGGAGTCCCACAGAAATGATAACCTATAGGGTTTGCCAGAACCATGCAAATGTGCTGTTATCTTCCATCATAGTGCTTAACCATTTAATTGTCATAATTCACAACTTGGCACGTTGTTGTAGTAGTGTGACACACAGTTGTCAGTTGCTATTACATCATCAAGCCACACTGTTTGAATGTGTTGAAACAACACTACTCAGTGGTCTAAGAGTGTTTGAAAATATCGACAATCACACAACAGAACAAACTATGCTTGTCTATAATGTTCAGTGTAGGGTTGATGACATCTTCATTCAATGTTATTTAAATCTTGAGTCAAGAGCAGCACATAACTGAAAGCCAGTGATTGGCTGGGCCTTCTGCCTAGCTGTGAACTTTGTCTCAGTATGCCTTTTAAAGGTTATGAAAGTGGTCGCAAAGAGGTTAAGAAGTGAGGGAACAAACTGGAAGTCTGGGCCGTTTTCCCTTGGAATGTAGTGATTACGAAATACTCAGCTGGGCTGAGTTCCAACTCTGAGTTTCATAGTTTGATTGCTGCTGAATTTCCCCCTCTGTTTGGGGATTCTCACCCTGTTTTCTTTATCCCTCCGTCTTCCCTTACAACTCCCACCTTGTCCTGTCACATGTTCGCATTTCCTGGGCGATTGGTTAAAAAAAAAAGGACATTTAAAACAGTGCTGTCAAAGTATTTTTCTCCTATCAGTATTTATCTCAACAAAACTATTGTTTTCACTTCTTCAAACCAAATCTCTTACTCCGTGGCGGAGTTTAGCTTTCTCTCCCATGGGTGCGAACCTTAGCCGCGGAGCTGATATAATCCGACGTTATGCCCGGGGTTCCAGATTCACCGACAGTATAGGCACAATGACCCGCGGATTCCACATAAAAACCGCACACTCATTAATAGCCCAATAAGGCGGGAAGCTTGCCCATGTGGCAATGCTGGCTACACTCCCACAGTTACAGATTGGTCGATCATGCAATGTATTATGGAATCATAAAAATATAGATGTTTAACACTTCAATGTCAACTAAATAGTATGTAGCACATTAATCATAATATTTTATTCGGTTTGCTATAAACTATAAATTATTTGCTATTTTCAAACAGCATAGATAATCTGATTTAAAAAGAGATCATAGCCTGATATCAAACCGGAATAAAAATGAAGTTAAAGTTCAGTGTTAATTTGGGAAAACGTATTACTAATTTTAAGGTGCAGCCTGTATCGAACTATTCGTTTAACTGCTCATTTAATGCAATGGTGTTCGCAGCGATTGCTTTGTTTGTGCCGTTTCCATAGCTGGTTAGGCAACATTTCTCAAACCTTGAGGTATATTTCCCCCCGTATTGAGTTTGTAAGCACAGATATTGAAGCAGAAACCTTTAGTAACCATGCTGTTGTGTGTGTGTGGGACAATATCTAGGTGCCACTCTAACTAAGCAAGTGTCTTCGCTAGCCTGAAGTATTTAAACAAAATGAGTCCAGATATTAAGTAATCAAGAAAAATACCTCCAGCACCCGCAAGAAAAAAAAAAGATGGACGTACCAAGCACGTTGCCTCACGCGAAGCTTTTATCATTCAGCTTTTCTGGAGCTAAAAATTGCGCAAGTTGATGATTTGGATATTTCACATTACAATATCACAATTTTGATTAATTGCGCAGCACCAGTAGCTACCTACACTAAATCAAGCACACCAATCAAAGGGAAAATACAACCGCATATGCTAAACTGCCGAAGACAAGAAGCCGTTTGCAACAACAAATAACACTAACATGTTGAATCAGCCTATTGACCAATTAGGATCTGAATATGTTCTGTGGTGACTTCAATAATACTACCCAGATTGCTGCTGGTTTACAGTACTCCTTGTATTTTGCACCTACATTTTTGCAGATAAATAGTTGTGGAACCAAACGTGTGTGTGTGTATAGTGGCTGTTTGTGTAAACCTGAAAACAGAAGAACTTCCACACACTGTCTTGCTCACTGCTGAAATATTTATTAAATCTCAACGTTTGCAGAAATTGTGTACAGTGACACACCGTAGTAATGCCGACTCCAAATGAGAAATGCTCGTGTCCTGAGTTGGTTGCAGGTTTTCACAGTGCAATGGCGATCCTTTTTTTGAATGGGCACACGATGGCGATGTCATGTCACCCCAGTTATGGTTACAATCGACGACATAGGTACAGAAACGTGTCCTTAAATTATTTATCCACTAGGCCTCGGTGAAAGTTGAAACCATGGTTTCCCACCGTTTGTGTACCCAAACGGATGGAGAAACACGACGCATTCTGCAGTTCTCGCATATCTGAAACACACAAAGGTGCCAATAATAAATCGATGTAGTTTACAGTAACATTATGCACAATTGTGATTTACTTAAGCGTATATAAGCCTACTAAAAATCTTACCATTTTCTTTTTTGTGCGCGATGACGCAAATCCGTCTCATCAGTCATCTCATGGCCAATCTCCGCGATAACTCGTAAAATACGTTCACTTCATTTGTATTGCAACTCGACTAGCATTTCGGGGATTTTGCAAACCAATAAATCATGATCAATACAACTTGAATCTCTTCCCTGGTTGCTGTGATGTTTCAGTGTTGCATAAATAATAAAGTCCGTCGCTTTGAATGGTTCGCATTGTACAGTAGTTGATAGAATGCTAGCGAACATCAACATTCAGCTACTTAATATTTTTTTTGTTGGTTAGGTAGGCTACTGTAGCCACTTTAAAACATTTATTTAGCAGATTATTACATTTAGCTTGAACAGTTTGACATTGTAAATAATATAACGTTTGATAAACCTGCCAGTTTTTTATTAGTCGGCTATGGTCGTGCTATGTGCCACTCGTTGCCACGTAATCCTTTCATTGGGAACTTGAACTTTCGTCGTATCATGGCAACAGTAAAACCACGCACAAATTGAAATTATTGAACGCATGCGTTACACCAAAGATCGCTTTAGAAACGCACCTTTTCGGATTGCTTCATCGACAATGAATGACTTCCGGCGCAACGCAATGAGTTTCACGTATCTGGTGGACGTCAAGCCTCGTTCACACCAGACACGGCATAAAATTTCCGTACGGTAATTTAACGCAAACATCGCAATCAATCTACGCAAAAAACGCAATCAATCTTCCGCATCTTCATAACCAGTATTGCAAAGACGGAGGAGAACCTCATTTTGCTAGTGTCTAGCCACCCTTGTTTGTATGATACTACCTCGGACGTTTACCGAGACCTAAATGTTAAAAATGCTGCGTGGAAAAGTGTAGCCATGCAAGTATGAGCAGAAGCTTTCTCAGTTTATGTTTCATTGTAGTAGATGAAATGAAAACGTCCTCAGGCTAGGGCTGGGCGATATGGCTGAAAACCATATCACGATATCAGTGTTTCATATTGATCGATATCGATAATTATTGATATTTTTATGACCCATTTAAAATAAGGACCAGGAGAAAAATATTGTACGTTTAAACATTTTTATTTTAAACAAACTTCCTCTGATCATAATCTCTTCAAGTTAAGAAATGTCAACACAACCAAACTCAAATAATTAAAATGTAAACATAAGTCTAAAGTCACAATGAACACTTAACAATTATCTCTTAACATTTAAAGTGCAAAATGAAAGAAAATTAAGAAATGCTTAATAAAGTGTAATAAAATAGTGCACTGCAAAGTGTTAAATATAAACATAGAAAAACCTGAGAATTTAGTGCAAGTTTAATGCTAGGAAGTTCACTAGCTGTTCACCTTCTGGTGAATAAAGTGTTTTAAAATATGTGCAGTGTTTTGTAAACAAATAAAACTGAGGTAGACTGAGGAACATCTGTAACAAAAAACAAACCTGATACAGTACAGTAACATTGTTTGAAATATAAAACCTGCAGAAATATGAACATGTAACTCTTCAAGTTATTCTTACTCTAATCATACTTGAAGTTAAACTATTCAAGTATATTTTCAGTCCAGGTTTTGTGCTAGGAACACCAGTTGGTTGACCTTCTCTGGGTCTAAAGCTGCCCTTGTGCATGTAACAATATTACCCCCAGTACTAAAAATTCTTTCTGACGGGGTGCTGGTGGCTGGGATGCACAAGTACTTTTTCGCCAGCTGAGAAATTCTGGGAAAGTTGTGTTCATGTAGCCTCCACCAGTCCAGAGGGTTTGACTCACTGTCTGCATCAGGGCACATAAGGTACCTTTCCAGCTCACTCTCCACTTTTTGTTTTTCAGTGAGAGGCAAAGCATCCTCTTCTTGGCACTGTTTTTTGAAAAAGCTCCCCAATGACTTGCGTTGCTTTTTCACGCCCAGTGGCAGAGGTGGTTCACTGACAGCTCCTCCTTCTGCACCTTGGTCTGCTGCTCCCTCAGAAGGCCCTGCCTGTGATTGGCCCTGGTCTGCATCCATGATCTCAGACACAGCTCTGATTCGAATGGCCCCTACCTTCTCTGGTCTGATGTATTAAACCTAGGGTCCACGAAGGTAGCCATGTCAAGGAGATCATCTGTGTCAGGGTCATCATATTTCTCATCGAGATATGCCATTATTTTTGTCTTTAGCTCTTTTGTGAGTTGAGTGTCCCCCTCATTAACTTTCAGCAAACTGGAGCGGAAAAGGTGGAGCACAGGCTTCACGTACGAGACCGTCACATATGACTCCCCAGAAAGGGAGTCTGTGAACTCCAGGAGAGGAGTTAAGGCCGCATGCATTGACTCAAGGACATCAATATCCTGCCACGTTGGGATCAGGTGCCTGTTGTTTTTGTCAGAAGACAGAACTTCAGTGATGGCCTTTTGTTGCTCTAGGACCCTTGCCACCATCTTTTGCCTTGAGCCCCACCTGGTTAGGGACTCTGTGACCAGCTGATGTGTCGGAAGATGGAGACGTTCCTGGGCTTTAGAGAGCGCACTCTTTTGTTTCCACGAGTAAGAAAAGGCAGATACCACTTTCTTGCACACACCTACAGCCCTCTCCACTCTTATCTTTTCCTGCAGCACCTTCAGAAAAACAATGCCAGACAGTGTCAATAACTGATAATAAACACACACACACACACACAGAAAACACACACACACACACAGAGAGAAAAACACACAGATAAAAAAACCAGAACACACACACACAGAGAGAGAGAGAGAGAAACAAGCCGTTAACACACACACACACACACACACACAGAGAAACAAATACAGTTACACACACGCGCACGCACACACACACACACACACACACACACACACACACACACACACACACACAGAGAGAGAGAAACAAATACAGTTAACACACACACACACACACACACACACAGCCATGTCTGTGTAAAGCTGCTTCCATAAATCATTATAATATATTACCTCCCAATTACTGGCTAATAAAATAACCATAGGAACCATTGATAACGAATATTAAAATGACAAAGCTACTCACCAATAGCAGAGTGCAAACGATGGCCAAAACACTGCAGCCGTGTCCAGTTGTTCAGTGAAGTCGCCTTCACTACATTTGCCCCGCTGTCTGTGGTGATGCACACCATTTTGTCTTCAATCAGACTCCAGGACAACAGAGCCTCCTTCAAGCCTTCTGCTATCACTTCTCCAGTGTGATCATCGGGGAAATATGAATCCAGCAGACCAGCACGAGACAACAATATGACGCAACCAAACTTGATACTGTTACATGATTGGCTGTTAGCGTGTCACTCCCCACTTTTTAACGTTGCAAGGTTACCTGAGAGCGAGTGGCTTTGTTAATGCAACCAAACTTGCTTTGCAAGTTGCAACCCGTTTTCTTCCGACGAAAAAAACTATATATATATCGAACGTTTTATCGAACACATTTCTTATTGATATCGATCACGTGTCTATCGCGATACATATCGTTAACGTTTTATCGCCCAGGCCTAATCCAGGCTGTATATATATATATTTTCCCTCAAATATGATTTAACCAATCAGGTCTAGGATATGTCCCGCTCAAATATTTTGCATTTCAAACTTTGATCTGGTAGGCTATTACAAATAATTAATGAGCTGTCAAATCAATTTTTGCGATCCCATAAACCCGTAATTGAAAGCTACATATTAGCTCTTCTTCGGTGGTACATCAACTTCCGTTTCTGATACCGTACGGAAAAGCAGCGCACAAGTTGGAAAATTTCAACTCATGCGACACACCTGCCGTACCGCAACCAAATCTGGCCGAGTACGGTAGATTAGACGCAGCGGTGCGGATTGCTTTCTATTGAAATGAATGGACTTCCGCCGGAACGCATAAAGATTGCCGTGTCTGGTGTGAACGAAGCTTCAGGCGTTATTGCTGCTGCCGAATCGCTATCTTTTTTTTTTACAGACTATGAACGTAACCTACATGACGTTAATCCATTGTGGCTATCGAGTTGTGAAAGTTAGCTAGCTAGATTCTTACCTTGAGTTGTGGCTCAGACAATGGCTACTTTTATATGAATGTGACAGACACTTACTGACAGTTCAACATAAACGTGCGCATACAAAGACACAGCCAGTTACAATTCCCTGACCTCACTAGCTAGTTTGATAATCTGACTGTGTAGGACGCTGCTTCGCTGCTCTGATGCTTTTACGATAGTAAAATGTGCGCGATTCAATTAATTTTTTCATACTCTGCTCTTTCACTTTTTTCTGCCCGCGGGCTGTCTGGACATTTCATTTCGCTTCTCCAGTGTTGGAGTTAGCGGTTATTGTGGTTATGCGCTGCTAGCATTAGAATACTCATTGAACTCTGTGCTGTGTTGTGACGGTTTGATCAAATTGCTTGTGTTAAATTATTGTTTTTCCCTTTCCTCTTAATAGTTTAGCAGCGCAGAGCTTGAACTCTAATTTTGTCATTGCCTTCCATCTTCGCTCTACCGATCTGAGTTCTGAGTTCTATATTCTATACTTATGCGTCCATAGGCGACACAACCATCGAGTTTCACTTAATGTTTCCATGACGTGGTATCGGCGCATGGTATCTGCGCACTTCTATGAGTACAAGTACATGAGCCCAGTAGGAATCGGTGCATCCCTATTATGTATGCTATGGTGCTAAGGCAGTTATGTTGCACACCAGTTGTTGCCGGAAAGGTATTGGCCAGAGGGAAGGGATTAAACTCCCATTCCGCAAGCTCGCTAGGAATCCTGGCCAGAATTAGTTTTTTACCATATAGCTAGCTGGTGGATGCAAACAATGTTCTTCCCTATCAATCATACAGTTATCAAAACAAAATGTTTTTAACTAGGAAAGCTAGCTAGTAAAAAGCTAGCTGCTGATGGATGGAAACTATGTTCTCCCCAACAACAAGAACGACGTCTGATTCATTTAGATGTCTAAGTAGCATCATTTGTCATAATTTCCGTACGTATTTGCAATACAGTTTTTGTTGTTGGTCGTGTTTGAACTTGGTCCATTCAACTAACCCACAGGCTATAGCTACTATCGATGTTAGCAGGCTAGCTTGTTCATTATGTTTTTGCAGTGATTTTTTACGCGGAGCCATGAAGAGCGAATTATATTGACTGTGTGACATGCATAGCCGTGTTGACCGCATCATCCATGTTGTACCCCACTGTCAAATCACAGCCAATAAGGATTAGCTTCTTCAACATTTTTATGGTTTGCAAATAAAAAAATGGAGGTTTTATTTCAAATGATATACCTAAAATGGGATCGTCATTGTTTTATGCCATCTTATGATCTCCAACTCATTCTAGCTATGAAATAGATTGATATTCCAGTCTGCCTGGACTAACTGTTTAATTTATGAATAGAAAGGCATTGCTTAAAGGTTGAAGTTACACCGAGAATGCTCAATCTGCTGGTTAGCTAGTTGAATACGATCAAAGTGGCCTGTTCTACACAGTTCTGTGCATGTATATCTTTAATAATTCCCCCTATTAACTATTAATTATTCAGAAGCATAGTGGTTAGAGATAGAGGTTGACCGATTTTATAACGTTAGTTTGGAGCTGAAAAAAGCCGATAGCCGATTAATTGGCCGATACCACCCCCCACACTGTCGTAAACGAACAGTCTTTGACTTTATTAGAAACAGGATAACTGTTGAACTGAACATCTAATTCAAAGTAAATACCTAAATAAACAAATACATTTGGAACTGAACATCAAACTGATTGATTCTAGTATGCAAAATAACATTGTGGGTGGGAGCTATATCAGAGGTTGCATTAGCCTTTTTACTGCCAATGTGGTGGTTAAAATTCCAGAAATCCGGCCATATAGAACAACTACTGGACACATGTTTTAAATAGCCATATAATAGCCTACATTTAAAGATGAATAAAACACAAACCCTATGATCCAACAAATGTTTTTATTGAAATTAGTCAGAAGAATGAACGCAACAATTTTTTGCGGAATGTGCCTAGTCTACAACTAGGGCTGTCACAAATATTACGTAATTGCCTGATTGCAATTATTTCATAGACAACTATCTTTTTTCACAATATTTGGATTTCAAAATCAAGTTTCCAATCTGAATAAGGGATTTTGAAGCCAAAGTTACCATGCACATTTTCAGTTTCCACAGGATGTCTAGGCCATGAGTGCAGAAGAATGTTTGACAGCTCTGCATAAAGATATAGGCACAGAGCTATGTAAAGTTATAGGCACGCATTTGGCACTTGCCGGGTATACATTTTGGACTCTGGGCCCATATTTGCTTCATCATTCCTCACTGACAAAGCTTGAACCTATTTCATGATATTTGGCTAGAATGTAGGAGATCACCAATATAGCATTGCAATATGAAGGAAAGTTCTTGTTTGGATTTGTCTTATGATATAATGATAATTAATTACCCAAAACATAGACTTGGCACATAAAAATCTGATCATCAAGCCCACTTCCCGGGCTAACCACAGTCACTTGGCCGGCCAAGACAAGCAAAGACAAGCCGGCCAAGACAAGCAAATGTCTCTTACTGAGTGTCTCACTGACTGACTGCCCCTTGTTAAATAGTGTAGTGGTTGGAGAAGCGGACTTGTGAACTATAGGTCCCGAGTTCATATTTCCTTGTAGGCGAAGCGGTGTACGCATTATGAATTATTCCATATAGACGAAAACTGTGAGTGTCTACATTATAGTAAGCCTAAAATAAAACAGTTTACTGTTATATTGCAACTGTTTCTGGTGGCTTTTCAAAGTATGCATCCATGCATGTGTTTTGGGTCAGGATAGACAAACTAATTTGCTGGCTTAACATACAGTAGTTACGTTTATATTAAGCCTTAACTAAAACTGTGTACGGTTATATTGCGACTGTTTCTGGCAAGGAAAAGTTCATCTTCAGTCTCGCTAGCAATTGCTCAATTCTTATGATTATTCCTAGGAAGTTAGTAGATATTAGTAAGCCTATTGCTGGCTAATAAGCTGTTAAAACGGCCAGTGGCAAAAGCAATACAGTTCATAGACGCTATGGTGGAGGTAAACTTAAGAATTGTTAGTCAGTTTTACACAATCCTCAATGGAGTCTAGCGACTGCTGAAACGTGTAATGCTGTGGCTTAGTGGTTAAAGACCGTGCATCTCATGTGGATGTCCTAAGTTCAAATCTATTGCAAGCAACGGCATTTAGTTTTTCTGGTAGATTCCACGATTCTCACTTGATGAAAATGTTAGTTATCGTCGCCTTTATTGATATTGTATAAATGTCATTCACAAATGAAAGAAAAAAGGATGTTGTTTTGCCATGAAAGAAAAAAATACTTTCTTATGCCATGAAATGAAATAGCTTTGGCAGACTCGCTAGCAATTGTCAATTCTTATGACTATTCTATATTTATAAACGTCTTTCGAGACTGCACGTCACTAGTGACACCCGAATTGCAGTATCTGTGTAAAGGAAGGTCTTATATTCTGCTTCTCTTTAAGCACATGCCTTGGCATTGTGCTACTGTGAAGAAAGGTTGCATTGCACCTGACCAAGCAAGCGTGCGTTCGCCCGATTTCTGAGAGCTTCCCGCGAGGGACAGTTTTTAATGTGTTTGTGAAACACTTAACGCAAAGCAGCTCCATTAATGCCATACCACGTTTCATATTACCGGTAACTGCATTGTCCATCACAATGACTGGTTCTTTGTCTCTAAACTCCCACTCATTTAACTCCTCCAAAGTGACATTTCATAGATTTACAAAACTGATTTCTGGATTTTAAGAAACAATTTCAGATAGTCCAAACAAGAATCCCAGTAAATTGGATTTTCTTTTTGTACCCTACCCTACTAGTGAATCGGGTATTTAAAGTGGTTATTATGACTTTCTGGGTTTTGGATGTCAAACCCCTTTCAGTCAATTTGGTAGCACAAAGGGATCTATTTGCTTTTCACGTTTCTTAAGTTCATTCAATTAAATTAATTAAGAATGCATTTGCTGGAATTTTCTTGATGTAAATCAGTGTAAACTTTTCAGATTGCTGAGCGTTTGCGTCTGCTGGGACATTGGTATTGCTTCTGTGATTGTATTGTAATAAGTTGTCACTCGATGACATTCACTGTAAATGGTTATTTCACTCAGAATTCATGGTAAAGCTGCAGTGGGGTTACAGTGGGGAGAAGTATTTGGTACACTGACGATTTTGCAGGTTTTCCTAATTACAAAGCATGTTGAGGTCTGTAACTTTTATCATAGGTACTGGAGATTGGGTGCTGCTTTCACTACTACACTACTTGTTAACTTGTTTGCACCGTTAAATCAATTATTGTAATGGTACAGTGGAGCCAACAGGCACTTGTATTTGTCCATGGTGTCAGACTGAGCTCCACACATCACATCTAGGTTTCCTGGCAACTTCAAATGTCTAATATGTGTGATGACTCCACAATAAAGAGTTTACCTCTGATTGCACGCGTGCACTTGAGTCAACATATGTTTCTTTTGTCGCATGTTTATTCAGTACAGCGGTGCAGGAAACGATATAGCCTAGGTTTTTTTGCCGAACAATGGACGGGCCTACAGAAAGCATGCATCTCGTGTCTGCATTAAAATGTGGTGGCACAGAAAAAGATAATTTCTACCCAGCATTCTACAGTCCATACTGCCCTCCCCTACGTTGTTTATTGAATCCAGTCGGACACACTTCCTTAACTCTCCACACCCTCTGGATATAAGCCAGTTCTAACAAACTGACTTTTGTGAATCCTCTCTCACAGAAAGCCACAAGAAAAACAGACAAGCCTCGACCAGAGGACCTAGATGTGACAGGTCTGACCAACGAGGGTCTGAAGGACGAGTTGCTGAAGTATGGCGTCAATGCAGGTCCCATCGTGGGTGAGCAAGTCTTCATTGTCAAATAACCTAAAGTGTTTGTCTCTGCAATTTTTACTTTCTGCATATGAACTGTTTTCTGATCTTTAACCAAAACCTAATAATTAAGAGAACCAGGGTAAAGAAATAAGATTTGTCTTTATTTAATGAACAATGTCATCCCACACCCAATCCCCTTTGATGTAATCAGTGACTGTGACCAAATGCTTCCTGTCGATGTTGGGGGGGCGGGGGGGGTCAGCAGAGTGGACGCTGAAATCGTCAGGTATCGTCTTGATCTGCAACACAACCAGGAGGACTTGGCACAGGGACAACAATTAGTCTTTCGAGCCTGGTACTCCTCAGATGTGGGCCAAGACCTCATGTCCTCCTAAGTTTAAAACAGGGCAGGAGACAGGGAAAATTTAGAAACTGCATTCCTTAGATCTACAAGGATTTATAGTGGAGAATGAGAATGGACCCTTCTCCCCCAGCGCAATAATATAGCAGCGTAAGACCTTGGGTTGAGATCTCTCTCCTATTGTTCAATGCATGACATGTTCGCTTGTATGTTCGGCCAAAATCTGCTGTCATAACATTGTAAAATATTACCCAGGCATTGTCTGAGATTGTCAGTAGAGACCAGTGTCTCTTTCTCCAGAGAAAATCAGGACTGTTATCTGGGGCGGCGTACTTAGTTGCACCGCTTTACAACTAGCAAAGTTTTTTTGCATTAAGAAGTAGTAATTCTGATGATTAACAAAAATCTGACGGCAGCCATTTTACTGTTTCCTGGTACGGTTTCAAACCTGAATTTGTGAAAACTAAAGAGCACACATCCAGTGTACCTGTAGCGATTGAAGATGAGTGTTTGCCCACTGAAATGAGAGAGGTCAAGACCTTGGCGAGGATAACAAGCAGGCAAATTAGCTTCCTTGAGCTTATTTATGACCATTTCTGCCAAATTCTTCAGTTGTGCAAGCCCACAGTTGCCTCAGCTGTCCGGTGGCAAGTCTCAGACCGCCTTGCAGGTGAAAATATTCTGTTGGGTCTCCAACCTTTCCTGGAATGAGAGAGATTTAAAATGAAACATTGCGTCTCATATAAGGACCTTCTCATCTCCCCTGCAACTTTTCCCTAGGTCTTTATTGTACAAGAGAAAGTACTGCGCAACATCTGGCCAATATACTCGGTCCAGTAATTGTATTGGGTAAATGTAGCCTGCTGCTATTTCACACAGCCTGCTGCTGATGTAAAAGAATGAGACAAAGACAAATCATCTCAGAACTTTTTCCACTTTTAATGTGACCTATAATGTGAACAATTCAATTGATAAACAAACTGAAACCTTCATGGGGGGTGGCTTGCTTGGTGCGGATGCCCAAGACAAAGGCATGACGGGATCATGCACTTGGTAATTCTTTTATATAGAGAAGGCTGTGTTGACGATTTTGGAACGGTTAAAAAAAAAACGATTTTGGAGGTAGCTTCAGAAGTCGAGCCAAAAAAAAAAAATTCTTGACATCCGTGTTAGCTTTCCTGCTATAGAGCTCTTTGAGGCTGTGATGTTTGCCCAGTTGAATGTGATGCTCGCTTGTAAAACATTTCTTTATTTATTTGTAAATGTACTCCGCTTTTCTGTCCTCAACATTCAAATTACATTAATGTTTTAGTAATTCAGTCGATGTCCTTAACCCTTTTCCAGGTTGACCCACTGAAGCAATTAGGATTAAGTTCCTTTGGAAAGTGCTAGATTTTTCCCCTTGCCAGCAAATTACTACTTTATTATGTTTCTTTGATCCAGAACAATAATTGCTTTTCTTTCTGAAGGAAATTTTATAATTTAATCCACTTTTGAATGCCCATTATTGTTTTTATCACCTCCTGTAAATTATAAGAGAACAGGGATACATTAAGTTGTATTAACTTGATATTAATTTATTGTGGCAGCCTCGACACGTAAGTTGTATGAGAGAAAGCTCCAGAAGCTGTTGGACATGGGTCCTCCTGAAGCTGTGGCCCCACCAGTGGTCATCACTAAGGTAGACAGCAACCACAACGGCAACTCTGACTCTGACCGCTACAGTGACAAGGAGGACGGTAAATCAACCTTAAATCCTCTTTCTTAGACCGGGCATTTTACTGATTGAGATGTGATTCATCAAGCAGCTGACACTTGTAGTTCTGCAATGCTTTGCCGTATTTTAATCAGTATGTTTCTTTTAAATGCCTACTTGCAAACCAAAATGGCCGTCTGGTGTAATTCCAATCATTGTTGATTGGTTGGTCAATACCCTAACAGCATGATGTTGATTTACATTGTGTTGTGTGTGTTTAAGAGGTGACAACAGTCCCGGAGCCTGAACCTGTACCCGTCCCTGTGGTGGAGACACGTGTCAGAAGCAGAGGGAAGATGCCAGTTCCCATCACCACCCGAACTCGTAGCAGCCAACACAACAAGGTCAGTCCCTCTTTATTTTATTATGTTAATTACATTAGCGGACAAATGCACATCCTCACGTCAAGCTTATCTCATGGTTTTACATTCTTTCAAAGCCTGTCTTACCGAATGTATTGAAACCGCAGTAGCAGGGCAGCCTAATAGTTAGAGCATCTGTCTAGTAACCTGAAGGTAGCTAAGTTGAATTGCTGAGCCAGCAAGGTGAAGAATTTGGATAGGCACGTCTATTAAAGAAAAGTGTCACCAAAAAGGTGCCAAAGCTTTGAACCAGCAGAGGAAGGAAAGTTGTCTTTAGCTGGAAGTTCTTTACAATATTTGGACAATAGCCTCCTGCCTATATGTGAGAGATTTTTTTGAGATTTTAGTGTGCAAGTCGTTGCAAAAAAAACCATCTGTAATAATAACATGGTAAAACATTTATTCTAAATGAAATAGCTTCTGTAAAGAAAGTTGTGACTTGGTCATTTTGTTTGTTGCTGCATATTTTGCAACATTTAGTAATCATATTAGAGGCTGTAACATGCAGCTTTTCTGGGCTCTATTAATCCAGTGTTGCCTTTATTAGACACTGGTCAGGGTGAAATTGAAAAATGTGTGTAAAAAAATAAGGAAGTCATTTTTGTCTAACGACCATCTCTGTTTCTTTCTCTAGGAGTTAGTGCAGCAGGCTTTGATTTCCTTCAAACCCACATGACTTAAATTAGCTCAGGGGTAGGGAACTGAATTCTTCTATGGCTGGTTTGCTTCTCCAAACAGATGGTCTGGGGCCCAGATAATTCTTTATTGTTTAAACACTGCACAACTAACCGAGGACCTTTAATAAACCATCCAATTGGTAGAGACGGATGGTTTGTACAGGTTCGTAAGGGCTGGGACATAATCAAAAACAGACTTTGAATAATAATGGCAAACCTTAATTGCATTGACACAATGTCTTAATGTAGGCTTACTTTACCTTTTATAGCAGATTGCTTGGTGATTTTATCTGCATACAATAATAAGAATAACATTCTTACAAAAAACTGGGCCAGAACTTAAGGGACCACGCTAAATCACTTGGCCTGTGGCCTACCACTGGATTAGCTGGGTTTCTCTGGTTGCTTCTAGTCTGCTCATTGTCCTCCCTATTCTACTAATTCTCTTTCTGTTAATTTTCCCCCTCAAAGTAACAATACTCAGCCCTTGAGTTTGGGTCTGTGGGATCCGTTTTCAAAGTTCACTAAACGAGACTCATCAGCTCATTATCTGTGAAGAACATGTGATAGGCAGCATTTTCATTGAGTAAACACTGTGCACCTGCTGCACATTTATATTACATAATTATGGGATGTTTGGGTCCGCCTGACCCGAGGGTAGTAAAACGGGTGAAAAAAGTAAACATGGTAAAATATGAAACAAAGTTTTCATATACACACACACACACACACACGCAAGGTTTTAACATAGTTACCTTTTGAGCACCAAGAACATGTCTGCTCTCGCATTTCCCCCGCACTCGTTTCCCTCTCTCATGTGTGAAACTATACGCTGTCTATTTTACAACCATGGGCCCAATGTCACTGTTGATGAGCAGCTGATGCCATTTATGGACCCCAGTGCATGCCAACTAAACCCACAAAATACGGAGTCAGCATCTGTGCTGCCTGTGATGCTGCTTCATCACATGTGGAACTTGGACGTTTATATGGGGAAGCCAGATCGAGGAGCCCTTGAAAAACCGAAGGATGAGGGTTGTCCTGGACATGACGCAGGGACTTTGTTTCTACAACATCCCGTGTGACAACTTTTTGTTTAGTTGAATACATTGATGAATTTTGTGTTCACGGCCAACACATCCCTGGTGTACGACATGCCAAAGAGAGGCAGAAATGTCAGTCATGAGTATGCTACATAGGGATGGGAAGCTGAAATCCTAATGGATGACAATGCCACGAAGTGGACAGTCCAGACCAGTCGGTGACTGGCTACAACATTAAAGATGAACCCGTCACTGGTCACTTGTGATATTCTTCAACATGGACATCTCGGCGTATAGCGCTTTTATCATCTGGAGACAGCTCTTTCTTGAGGAGCTGGGCAAGGCAATGGTAAAACCTCAGATCCAGAGGCCACATCCCAAGGACCCCAGTTTCTACAGCCATTGTGAGGAGGGTTCAGGAGGAAGATGCTTGTGCCCCTCCTGCAAAACGTCTAAACTAAATGTTTTCATCATTCCAGGTTTCAGTGGGTAGTAAAAAGAAGGATAGGATGATACACATGCATCAAATGCAAGAAATAGATTTTCAACAGACACACAGTTAGAACTCAGTCCTTCGTGTGGTGTGTAGATCAGCATACATTTGTGTTCAATTGTATAATTTATCTTTTTCATTAAATACTGTATGTAATATTTGTCTTTCCAATTTGTTTTGTTCAAAGCTAAACTTGAATAGTGGTATATCTTATTTAAAAAAGTGTCCAAAACAATATAATTATAATATAATCTTTTTATCACAAAAATTAATAGCTCTTATTTATGAATTTGTTCTAGCAGAGGTAAATGCCAAATATTTGCTATATTCTGTTTATATTGCCATATTGTTATTGCAATTTTTGTACATCAAACATCTGTTTGTGTTTCCACCGGGCCTGCGCACATTAAGTGAATAACAAAAATACAAACACCACAAGCATTTCCTCTTATAATATTTAATAACTTCAATTCAGAACCTTATCTGAGAGTTGTGGTAAGTTTAAGCTCCTTTCTCTTGATGCTAAACTGTGGCAAGTGTTGGTGCCACCTGGTGTAAATCTGTACTTTTCCAGATGGTGACCTACTCAACTAAACCTTACCTCAACATGGAACCTTGTTTGTTCACTCCCCACTGAACTAATTGTGTCTTTGAATCTGGTTTTATAAAGTGTTTGAAGGTGGGTGGGCAGGTTTTGTGAAAAGTGTTTGTGCATTTATATCTGTAGATCTTTGATCACTTGGAGGAGGAGGAGGATGATGATGATGATGATGATGATGATCTTGAGGAGGATTGGCCTGTGTTGAACATAAAGAGACAGTCACGGAGAGCAACTCATAGAGTTGACCAGATGGTCCCTGCCAGCGATGATACTGTAATATACACTGGAGAAGAGTTCAATGGTTGATAACATGAATCACTATTTTTGCTGAAGGTGTTTAGTCTGGTTATAGGCCTCTGCCTTCACTCAATGGGTTCCCTTTATCCACGGTTACTTATATGTTGGGATTATTGTATTTTTTTAAAGCTACCGTTGAGGGGGCGAGTCATCCCTTTCTTTCACGTCACTGGTCTTCACTGTATTCCAGTGGAGTGAGCACTGCACTGGTGGCAGGTGTCACCATAATCCTTGCTGTCAAATTGCCAAAATTGTTGTGGCTCAGTCGTCTCATCTCTCTCCTCCTACTCCAGGATGTCTCTGAACTTTCAGGTGCCGAAGTAGTTCTTCCTCCCAGAGAGGCGAAGACTAAGGCTCCTCTGCCTCTGGTATGTTTTTAATCTACATGCCTGGAGTAAACTGTCCACTTATCGGTTTGTCAGTCTTCTATCTAACTCCCTTTCTTCTTCCTCGATCCATCCATGTTCCAGGGGGTCCTTATAGATTCCAGGCCTGTCTCTAAACCCTCTTGGTTAGTGCAGGACCTAGCCCAATCCGTGATGCCTCTCCCTGAAGAGGAGGTCCTACCTGCCAGAGCCCAATCTACTTCTCCCAGACTGACTGTGGTGCCTGTATGTGCCCAGCTCAGGTGGTGGGGTTCACTATCATTACTTGTCCCTCACTGGTTATGTGAATAGTGGTCTTGTTCATGACATGCATGAATTGATATTGGACATTTTCTAATGGCTGGACATGGATGAGTCTGGCTAAACCTTATCTGGGTTATCTAAAAGGAATGTACTCACAGTTGTGTTTTTTGGCAATGGTCAAATATGTAGGCCTGCATAATTTTAGTTGTCTTTTTTGGACCAGGACCCCAGTCCAGTATTATAACCATTCCCCACACTTGTTTTCCACATTTTGTATGTATTCCGATTCAGTATTGTGCATGTATTGCAATTAGATGCTGCACACACTGTTCAATATGTCTGTGACACTGGGTCATGATTTTATCTGTCGTGGAAATGCGTGCTTTTAAAACAAATTGGCTTCTTGTAAACACAACATCAAATCTTACATATACATATCAGGTGACAGGCAGAACCAGATAGACCTTCCTAGGTAGCATGCACCCCATTTTCGAACGAGCCCCCCAGAAGTTTAAAAGTGTTCAGGCAACTGTCAAAACTGTATCGAGTTTCGGTGTACTGCACAAGCATATCAATTGATCCTTTGAATCCTGCGTCGTGCATCTGGAAATGCTGGTGTAAATTCATATGCTATGAAAATAATTCTGCAAAATTAATGCACGTTTATCTAGCATCTTATTGCTGCTGATGTCCCACCCTCCCACTGCTAGACTAGGATTGAGTGTTCTTTCCTTGCTCCCCTCATTTACTGGGAGATTAAAGTTGTCTTTTAATCGATCACTGGAAACATTTTACTGATGTTGAACTATGCATTGGCTAGTTGAGCTACATTTTAACTTTTGTGTTTGTTTGGAATACAAAAGTATGTACACAAATTTTTCTGGTTTTGAGGTGTTTCTCATATGCAAATGGCTGACTTCTTAATGGAGATTATGTACTTAAACAGTTGGGAAAACCTGGTTCTGGTCTTCTGTCACAAGATGGATTGGGTTTCAGTTGAGGTTTGGCAAAAGACTCCGTTAAAGCCGATTGGGTTGTGCCAGGAGCTACAGCCGAACCCTTGATGGTAAAAACGATGTACAGGGGATTGAATGTGAAACTTTAGGACCTATGGAAGGTTAGCTTATTTAATTATTATCAGGTAAACATCAGGTAAACCATGATAATGCCCACATCTTCCCATCTTCATTCTAAATTTTTGTCTAGATAACGCAAGAACTCTTATCTCTGTATTGTCCTGGATGACCATAGCGTTGCATTCCAGGGGGCATACATAGACTTGACTCCAGACTGATCTGATTACTGAAGCATTGTTTTTAGGTTATGGTCGTCAACTCAGGCAGACAAAAACTTTTTTGTTCTTTCGTGTTTGAATTGGGACACTGCACAGATGTGAGACTGAGTGCTGTTGGATAACTATGGAGTTTAATTGTCAACGTCTGCATTGCTTTTCAAATGTTTATCTACTCTGAGATGCGTAATAGTCTGAAAACCACCCTCTGTGGATTATCAACTAGGCATGCTGATTAATGTCCAGTTGGCAGACCTTTTGTTCTAGTTGACCACCACTTAAGACATAGCTGTTTTTAGCTGGCATCAGTCCAGCTTGTGAATGAATAGTATGGTATTGTGACAAATATTTGTTTCTCTAGTGTATTTAACCTACTGTGTGTTTTCATGTCTATCTTCTCATCTGACTGGAATATACAAGTTATAGTACTCTATTGTTTTGTAGCTGATCTGTGAGTATGGTGGTCATGAGCCAGTCTCTCTGCTCAACACGGCTCTCATTGAGGTTTGGCTCCAGTCTCAACAACTGCATTCATATAGCTGATTTCATTCTATGCCTACCTAGGTGATCACGCTTTTGGGTGTTTTGTCTCATTTGAGCTGTTCAGTTTGCACTCTCATAATCACAGGCTGTCAGTTTTGGTCTCTTTCTTTCTGTCAGTTTCTCTCCAAGGTCTGTAAGGAGTTTAGGCAACCAACCTAAATTGTATTTCTTTTCCATGTCAGGAACCTGCGCAAAGTGACCGTGCTTCAGTAGGACAAAGTGTTATTTCCCAAAGAAAAGTGACTGCGGTGGGTAGATCTGATTTGCTCGGCCCTCTTATGGTGGTCCACTCATCCAACATTGCTCAACTGGATAAATTCTAAGTGCACCCATCTAACTGCTGACCAGACTAGTAGAGTTATTCACTATGCCCTTCTCCACACTAAAGGGGGTACAACAGGAGGTGCACCCAGTCCTAGCAGCCAAACCTACCTCACTCCCTTGTTTGTCTGGTAATGTCCCCGTTGCCTCCTTCCCCGTCAGTCCTGTGGGTTACCATGTCTCTCACATCATCGCCTCACCTGCACCACTTCACGTCCGGAAGGAACAACTGGCATCCCTGTCATCTCTCTCTGCTCAGTTTGATTCCCTGACCAGTCGCTTTACTAAGGTATACCGTCATGGTCAGGCTGTTGAAATCAAGTTCTGTTTCCCACTTGGAGGTTTGTTGGGGTTGCAGCCTTTATCTTTTGATGTGAATTGGGTGGTTGGGTGAACGTGATCTGTTTTTTGTACTCAACACGTGGCACAGTAATAAGAATAATGGTAGACGTTACACAATGGTGTGGAATGTCTACAGTTGTTGTGTATGGGGTGCACAGCTGTTACTGAGACACCTGTTAGTATGACAGCTGTTGTGATCGACTGTGCCTTGAAAACAACTCTCTCTGCCTGTCTCTCCTTCACACACATACAGGTGCCCATAACTCTTTCTGAACAGGACCAACGTGAGCCTGAAGTTGTCTCCCAGAATAGGGAGAGACGTCAAAAAATAATCCCTGTCCTCTCCTCAGTTACCCCAGTGAGGGTCCAGGGCAGTGTATCCAATGTTTCCACAGAGCCATGGGTAGGGGTCATCACATTCTATGCAGTATAGATGTTCCTCCCATGCTCGCTTCTTCAGTAGGTAGGCTAGGCCATTCACATGGAATATGTTTTCCTTACGTTGCTTTATTGTGATTGCAGTCGAACATGACTTATAGGCGGATTGAACTAGGTTGTGGTGGAAAATCAGAAGTTTGGGGATTAGTGAGTGGTTACACAGCAGGGTTGTGGAATGCAACTGAGCCCCCTGGTGGTCACTGATCTAAAAACCCTCTAGCCTAGTCCAAAATGGATTCCCATTGAGCACTTCATATTGTTGTTTTTAACTTTGTAATGTTCACACAACATTTTCCCATTCTCTCCATAGTAGCTGTGTCTTTGCCTCAGTCTTAAAGGATGGTTTGTGTGTTTCAGGTGGAGAAGATAGCAGCAGGTGAGCAGACTCCCATTAGACTGGACGAGAAGGATATTCTCAAGCAAATGTTCCCATATGAGTCAAACACCCCAACAGGAATCAAGTAAGAGGCACACTACACATGGGTACATGCCTTAAATGTAATCATGTCAACAATCTTTGATATATATGTGTCTGGCAATGTACCAATTCATGTAAAGCCTGTCCAGGGAGTAATCTGTCCCATCTTGATATTACACTTCCTTGATCACAATAAATATATCTGGATTAGATGTGGAATTTAACATACAGTTACAATGAAATTCCATGTCTCTCACTCCTCTCTTGTCCCTTTAGCGCCACCTGTCGACGTCCCATCCGAGGTGCAGCAGGCCGACCCATAAAGTCCAGTGACCTGTGGACAGACGAGACACTCCTCCGTTCCACCTCTAACTCCTACACAGAGAGCCGCTCCTCCACCGTCCACAGGGTAACCACCCTGCCCCCTTCCTCTAGGCCAGTAACATCTGCAGCATCCCCTGCTGGCAAAGCTGTAGCACCACGCCGTGGCCTGCCTGTCTGGCTGCAGCTCTTGATGCTCAGTGCTGTGGCTGGCTTCATCTTCTTCGTCTACCAGACCATGGAGGCCAACCCAATGAATCCTTTTGGAGGAGCAGATTCCACACAGGCCAGTGACAGTGAGGTCAGCAAGTGAGGCCTGGACAGCGGCAGTCTCAACATATTGTTACCGCCCTCTCATCATTGGTGTCCTAGACTTTTTGTTGTGCTTTTTTTTTTTTTTTTCTCCCCCAATTGCTTTAACCCCCTTTTTTATTTCAATAAATGGCCACAGCCAATCTTGCATATGACACGGTCCGATATAATATATTTGACCTCGAAGTTGACTCAATCAGAAAGGACGATACTTTTATCCATTTGTTTCTGTTATTCCTTTCCTCCTCTCTGAACATGTGAGGTTGAGAAAGCACCCTCAACCCTCAATGCCTGTTAATGAACATGAGGTTGAGAAAGCACTCTCAACCCTCAATGCCTGTTAATGAACATGTGCTGCAATGATAACGTTTGGACTTGCTTTGTATGGTGATATTTTAATGTGTTCTGCATGTTGCGGATAGTCGAATGACTGTGCGAGTCCAAGAGAATTTCCTGTGTGTGTGTGTGATTGTTTCTCGCACTGTTGGCCTTAACAGTGTTTTCACTGTCAAACAAGAGAATTTCTTGCAGAAGTTTAAATCTAAGCAAATACGTATTGATCTAACCATGTTGTTTGTCTGACAGGGATTCTTAAAACTCATGTAAACATATATAGGTCTTCTATACCCAACTTTTTTTTAGATTTACATTGTAGCCTAGTTAATAATGTATTATTCATTGTAATAAATAATGGAACATCCTCACAAACACACCTGCCTGTCTTACATCCACAGTACTTTCCTTGAAGCAGTATTTTCAAGCTTCAGTGGGGCATCTGGGCCTTTAAATTATTAACATACAAGGCTATATTGCATATCTTGTACTTAGCCCTGAGTTGAAACCAGCAGTAGTTTTACCTATTTAACTAATAGAACCATTAAGCTATTTTTATTTTGCTTTACCTGGGCACAAACAGTACAGTTAAAAGCATTACTGAGCCACCTTCTGTCTATTCCCAAAGGATTGTTACATATAGATTGTAGTAAATTTTCAGGCAGTCTGTATTTTTCTTACACAGATTACCTCCAGAGATGGAACACTGCTTGTGCAGGCCTAGAATACTGCTAAGGACTAGAAATAGATTAGAGGTCATCATAATCTTCTTAGACACTGTGTATCGCACATTCTTTTTTGTCCTATATCTTGTTCTGACTTTCTCTCACGTTATGCAGTAGGTATGTCTTAATACAAGAAAGCAACAGTCACACATCAAATGTCGTTATTCTTCCAATGATAGTGGTGGCACTATCACTTTTCCTAAAACTGCATTTCAAGGACGTTCTAGTATTCTGCTTCTATAATATCGCTGACCCGCTTAGGAAAGTAGTATTTCGTGATTGGATCGCGAATTTGAGTGTGTAGCACTGTCATTCCGTAAGTCATCCGTGATAGGAGAGAGCCTAAGGAATCGTTTTGTTTTTTTTAACTAACTGCTGACGTCAGGGAAGGACAAATTGATTTACCGCGAGGTCATTCAGCCCCTGTGAGCTGCCGGTTGCCGAAGAGCAGAGACGCCATTTTAAGACAGTGAGTGGAATTGTTCAATGACATCTAACGAAACATAAGAAATTACATTGCGTTTGAAAAGGTAGTGTGAGGTGTTAATATTTAGTGCTTTGTTTTGGACGTTTAGAGTCATCTGACTAAATAACAGGTCCATGCTGTGCAACCTTTCCACCTTGGCAACGCTAGCTGGCTACTTGGTACTGCTGCGTTAGCTATCAGTCCTGTGCTGCACCGACCGTTATGTGGACACAAGACTTGCGCTGAACTGTACCTACCTAGCTATCTTTTTGCAATATTATACAGTGTCGGTGTTTTCATTATCTCGGTGTTTAGAAATAATTTTTGTGTCAACTGTTCATCCTACGTACGTCAGTCGTACGTCCCCTGTACTAGCCTGTCATCCATGTCTTGACTGCTGCTGATCTCGTTTCCATAGGGATAGCACAGTAGTTTACTAACGTACTCTTTTAATCTACAGTCTAGACACCACCATGTACCCGAGCACTCTCACGCAACTGTCCCGGGCGAATCCCTTCAACTCCCCGCTCTTCTCCCTTAAAGAAATCGAGGAGCCCAAACAAAGCCTTTGCACAAATGGACAGAGTCGCAACCTCGCTGCGGCAGCAATCGCCGGTAAGTGGCATGTCAGGGTTCTGCCGGCTAGCTGCCTAGCGAATTTGCTAACCTGCTATTACGCACTCTGTTTAGTTAAACGATGTACAATGACATGGAGATTTGTGATAACTTTTCATACTGTAACGGTAGACCTCTCTTGTTGACTGTTGTCTAGCAAAATAACTAGGTATTGGTATGCCATGGAATGGGAAATGTCACGCAGGCAAGGCCTTATCTGCGCCTATGGAGCTGGAGGACATAGAAGGGCAAATTGAAACTTTGAAATAAGCCTCAGGTGTTTGAACTGAGTACATGCCGTCTGGCCAATTGCTGTTTAACACGAAGGTGAGAGTCCTGTTTCGAAGGGCACAGTGTAATTTAGGCCAATGTCCGGCCATTGCTTTCTAGCAAGCCAACCAGCCTAATATATGCACCGGACCGCTATGGGTGTCTGACTCCTGGACCAAGGCATTTTATTTCGTATTTCTTATAATTTGTTCAAGCGTTTAGGATCATGCCAAATGCAGTCCTTTTTATCAGAGCATGGCCTTCCACGCGACAGAGTTATAGAATATTCTGGCTTCAGTAATATTACTGCTGTTAGTTTTTGCTTTTCCTTTGATTCACTAATACATTTGTGGTATATGTGAAGTTAATGGGGTAACGGGAACCCACTCGTCTGAGTCAGGTTATTACTTTGTTTTCAAGCTTAAATCTTCCTGTTTATAGCTTGAAAACAGTAGGTTGGTTGGATAGTTTAGTTAAATAGCTGCTATGCTGATGCAGCCCATCAGCTTGCCCTCACAGAAAGTGTTCTACGTGTGCATGGCCCTTTGCACCGATGATGCATATGAAGACTAGACATACAGACGGGACGGACACGTACTCAAGCTTCACTTGACCTTTAGTCCAGTTGAGATGCAGTTTGCTGTGATATTACCAGTTCTCTTATGAACAGAATCAACACCCAGTCCCCATTTTGAAAGTTTTGCCCATCTTTCTTCAGAGGGAGACAGCTGTGAGTTCGGCTCACAGAAGTATTTACTCCTGTGTGGGTTTGGTGGCATCATCAGCTGTGGTACCACACACACAGCGTTAGTGCCCCTCGATTTGGTCAAATGCAGGATGCAGGTCTGTTTATCCCTAACACTAACCAGTGTTTTTTTTTTTGTTTTCTGAAATGCATACATTTGCATGGGATCATAGCCTAAATGTATCAAGCAGCCCGGTTTTGTGCAGTCCTGGTTGGTCACCATTGATCCTCACGATTTGTCCCATTTGATTACCTGATTTGTCAAATTACCCTCATTGCATGCTTAGTGTGATTTTTCAAACCTGCGTTGATGTGTGTAATCAACCTCCCTGCCTGTTCTTCCCTTACTTGATCCAAAATGACATCCAGGTCACTGAAAGTTCAGGACAGTTAATGGGGGTAATGTGCTATTTGTTAACCCTATTTATAATGCGCTCCGAGTGCAGGGATACATTGCAGTCCAAAATAATTATTACATACAACATAATATTAATGCAATGTAATTTCTTAGTGTTAGTACATAAGGTTTGAATGATGGATGGATTCGTGTATTCTGTAATTGAACTATTCAGCTAAAGTTTCAAAGAAGTGGATTAAATGCTGTTTCAGACATAAGAGCCATGGTACAGTTCATTTTTTACCAGTCATTTTATTTGTTAGCGTATGTTATTTCACTGAGTGAAAGAAATCATGGATGTACAGTTGTGCTCAAGTTTGCATACCCTTGAAGAATTGATGATATACAGTATCTCACAAAAGTGGGTACACTCCCAGACAATTCTTCAGGCAGTTTTGGCAGAAATCTTTCTTGGTCTACTTGACCTTGGCTTGGTATCAAGAGATCCCTGAATTTTCCACTTTTTAATAAGTTATTGAACAGTACTGCCTGGCATTTGCAAGGCTTTTGATATCTTTTTATATCCTGTTCCATCTTTATAAAGTTCAATTACCTGGTTACACAGGTCTTTTGACAGTTACTTTCTGCTCCCCATGGCTCAGTATCTAGCCTGCTCAGTGCATCCACGTGTGAGCTAACAGACACTAATTGCAATTTAAAAAGCCACAGGTGTGGGAAATTAACCTTTAATTGTGATTTTTAACCTGTGTGTGTGTGTCACCTTGTGTGTCTGTAACAAGGCCATTTGGGTGATTTCTGTCATTATGGTTTGGAAAGGAGCCAAACAACTGTCGTAATAAATGGCTTCATATGATCACTATCCTTAAATAAGTTTTTGCATGATCAGTCATATTTTCAGAATCAACGCCAAAATTTCACAATCTGCCAGGGTATTCAAACCTATGAGCACAACTGCAAAAGCACAATCAGTTGCACAATTTAAAATCACAAGCAGGTTTCGGGTCAGTTCCATTCACATTTAAGAATTATTCTGTAAATGTATGCAAATTCTAGAGAAATGTTGGGGTAATAAAAGTCTGACAGTTTGTTCTGAACAGAAAAGGAATTGACCTGAACCCTGATTTGCAATGGTTTGATATTTCATCCCGCTCATTCTGTGTTGTAATACAGTGGTGGTGTTTGTTGGTGATTCTTGTCCTGTGTTGCATGTGGCGTGACTGCATGTTGGGCACGTGTTGTTTTTCACTACAGACTCTGAGGATGTGAGCTGTGAGTTTGGCTCAACAAAGTACTATGCCCTCTGTGGCTTTGGGGGTATCCTGAGCTGCGGCCTCACACACACAGCTATCGTACCCCTCGACCTTGTCAAGTGTCGCATTCAGGTTTGTACGGTACTCCCCATAGCTGACCGCTGTGTGATGGCCTGCATAGCTCCTGTAAGAAAAGTTGATGCCCGATCCCAAATCTAGCCCCGACAAGTATGATTCAAATTTATGTCAGACTGAGTGGCATTATTTCGCATTTGGTCCTTAGGATCCTCCTTGCAGTCTTAATGCACTTGAGTAAACGATCCTATGCACAGATTTAAATCCTGTAGATTTAAATCTGTCAGGAAAATTGTCAGTAATGAAGACCTGGTTAACCCCCCAGTTTAGTACATAAAACCTTATTAGCACGCTAATCCCAGTTGTCCTAGAATAACAGATTACACCACCCAACCCAGTTCTGTTTGAGCTAATCGATGGCTTCTCTTCCTTAGGTGGACCCTGACAAGTACAAGGGCATCGGCAAAGGCTTTGCGCTGACACTGAAGGAGGATGGGGCCCGGGGGCTGGCTAAGGGCTGGGCCCCTACTTTCATTGGCTACTCCATGCAGGGTCTCTGCAAGTTTGGCTTCTATGAGATGTTCAAGATCTTTTATAGTGACCTGCTCGGGGAGGTGAGTCGGGCGGGAACCGATGTGGACACAGCTCGATGTGCTTCAGGTTATGTAGAAACGTCTTGTTGACGGACTGTGTGAACCATAAATGGTACCGTAGCGGGGACATTTTAAAATATGTGCCTTTTGCACAATTTAAGATTTCACATTTCAGACGGGGAGTGGAGGTTTGGCAGTATTTGCATAACTTCTGCACAGGGAAGGGCGGATTTCTTTTTTTCAGTTCCTTTATCTTCTCTTAAGCAGTCAGTTACACTATTTTATTCTAGCCTTAATGTGAATGGGTAGGAACTACCAAAGTTGGTTTCCCTGTGTTTAAATTGTCAATTAAGCCTTCCCAAAAAATCAGACTGTGTGCCAATAGCAGAACAATGAGTGTGCGTGTGTGTAACCTCAAGTTAGTATTTCTACTGTACCTCGCAAAAGACCGCAACTGACCTCTCTCCTCTAACAGGAGAACACCTACCTGTGGAGGACGTCTCTGTACCTGGCAGCATCTGCCAGCGCAGAGTTTTTTGCTGACATCGCCTTGGCCCCAATGGAGGCATGTAAAGTTCGTATCCAGACCCAGCCTGGCTATGCCAACAACCTCAGACAATGTGCCCCCAAGATGTATGCCGAGGAGGGGGTCTGGGCGTGAGTAGAAATTCTATTGGTTTTTGTGATGCATTTGCAGTTTTTTCATTAGAAACGCTATGTACTATTTTAAAATATCCAACCCCAATACTGAGCCTACTGTTTTTTTATTTTTTAAGATATCTATTAAATTGCTGGAATGGAACAAAAGTCTGGAAAAGGCCGTTCTTACTCCCTGTAACTGATTAGTGAGGTTTCCAAATGAACACGCTCCTCAGAGCCACCTCTGGGGGGCGCTCCTGTGCTGGTGCTGTCTTGTCTCTGAGAGATGCAGCCCCAGTCTGGTGTTCCTCGGCAGCTTCCTGGCTGTACATTTGGAGGTGTTTGAGTTATTGGTGTGTGAGCGCAGTCTACCTGCCCCCAATCGACTAGGCCAGAGGAAGGGTGTCATCCCGGGTGGCCCCTTGATTTTCTGACTGTTGTAGTGATGGTAACCTACATTTTATTTTAGGTTTTATAAGGGAGTTGTCCCCTTGTGGATGCGGCAAATCCCCTACACCATGATGAAGTTTGCCTGCTTTGAGAGGACCGTGGAGTTGCTCTACAAACACGTGGTGCCCAAACCCCGTGCTGACTGCACCAAGTCCGAACAGCTGGTCGTCACCTTCACTGCCGGTTACATCGGTGCGTATTAGTACCACAGGGAATGGGATGGGATGGGTAACAAGGGCTCCAGAAGATCTCCCCAACACAATCCAGAATAAGTGAATTTGAATTACTAGTGCAATCCGGAACTATTGTACTGTTTCTGTTCATAAAATACTATCTCATACCAACAAACATGCTCACATTTACCAGTAGAAAATACTTTTTCTGATTATTTCAAGTTGGCAAGTAAATGTATGGTGTTCACTCTTTGCTTAGTGGTTTACACACAGGCAACTGTACTGTAAACACTGACCTGTTGTTCATCATGTTGACACCAACATTAGCACAAAACTCACTAGTAATAACATTTACATTATTTAATTTTGACAAGGGAATTCCTGCTTTCCTAACTTTCCATTAGGTAATCTATGAAGGATGCTGTTTGTTCTACTGAATGTGCAGTTGTCAGAATAACGGCAAAGTAACTGCGTTTAAGCTCTTTAATGGCCTAAAAAAGTAGTAGGCAAGCAGACATCCCTGTTTAGCAAGCAAATATTTTAATTGGTGGCTCCAACAGAAATTATTAGTCTAGAGCTATGTAACATACTATATTTACAGCACATTATTTGGTTGCAAGGTAAATACTTGGCATTTTAGTAAAGCAGGAAGTACTGCATCACTGTAGTTTTAGTTTTTTTAGAAAGAGGAAAAATGTTGAAAGCTTGTACATTTGAGATCAGCTAATAGGAACATGTGATGTTCTCTCTGGCCCTGCAGCTGGTGTGTTCTGTGCCATCGTGTCCCACCCAGCGGACTCTGTGGTGTCGGTACTGAACAAGGAGAGTGGCAGCACTGCCACCCAAGTGCTCAAGAAGCTTGGACCCAGGGGTGAGTAGACAACCACACACATCATCTTTAGGAAATGCATCTTCCCCCGACCTATCACTTTGATTTAGTGCCTTGGGTTGCTGCAACTAACCCAACCCACTTAGATTACTGGGGGAGGATGGGTAAGTGTCTGTGAGATTTTCTAGGTATTTCATGTCGTAATTCCAATATCACGCACCTTAGAGCAACCTCTGGAGGACGCTCCTGTGCTGGTGCTGTCTTGTCTCTGAGAGATGCAGCTCCAGTCTGGTGTTCCTCGGCAGCTTCCTGGCTGTACATTTGGAGGTGTTTGAGTTATTGGTGTGTGAGAGCAATCTACCTGCCCCCAGACCTACGGCTGTACTGGCAACCCAGTTTTACTGGTGGGACTCTACCAGGGCAGCCAGGCTGGGGCCCAGTCAACACTGACAGTTCCTCTGGATATTCATGTAAAAATTCATTTTTCAGCCTATTGGAGATGGTATTTTCAATTCTCTCCCCATCAGGTGTGTGGAAGGGCCTGGTTGCCCGTATCATCATGATTGGTACCCTGACTGCCCTTCAGTGGTTCATCTATGACTCTGTGAAGGTCTACTTCCGCCTGCCCCGCCCCCCTCCCCCTGAGATGCCAGAGTCCCTCAAGAAGAAGCTGGGGCTTACAGAGTAAAGAACACTCCAACTCCCCCCAAACGTAATCTCCTGGACCCAATCACACCACACTCCTTGGGCTTCAGCGCCCAGCTCTGTTGTCTATATTTATGTTCCTATTACAGCTCCTGTGTTCTTCGGGACTAGGCTTATTCCTGTGTATATTTAAGAGGGGTCACGGGGGGAACGGTCTCCCATGCACTGAGTGACAGGCGAATATACTGTAGACATGTTCTGGTTTTATTGAATCCTGTTATTAGTTTGTGGAAAATATATAATTATTAAAAAGTTTCCCTCAAATGCTTGGTCGTTTTCATATTTGCTATAATGTAAATCATTTAGAGTAGGGGGGCACAGTTTTAGTGTGCTGTCTTGTTGCTTTGTGGAGGTTACTTGTTATTGTTGTGCAAGGGGGAGGGTATGTTTTTATTATCCCTTGATCATGTTCACCCTTTGTCAGGTTTGTAATTTACAGTCACTGCATGTGACCGAAGGAAATGTATGTGAGGGTTGTGATATGGCTAGGATTGTGCATTTGGAGTGCACTTAAAGTTTAAACCAGTAGAAAAAGTTAAAATGCTTCCGCTGTACAGATTGGAAGGTTGATGGCATGTAGGACACTTAAAGAGCTCTTTCCTTATAACTGATGTGTTCACAATATGTTAATGTTCATTATCCTGCATTTGTCAAACATTACAGGCAATTTGGCATACAACAAAATGGCAAGATTGTAGAACTGAACAAGGATATAATTTGGTATGGTTTAAATTGCATGTTGCACAGTGTAACTACCTCATTGCAGCCAGGAGGTGGTGTCCTGGTCATTTCATACCTGTGTGTGAGCCTGTGTGCTCAGGGGTGTCATGGAGGGTGGTGCCAATTTTCTTATTAAACCCTATCAACTCCGTGTGTAATTTCAGGCTCCTGCAAGCTCTATTTCGGTTGTTTGGTGGAGAACACACTCAAAGCAATTACGTGCTGATAAGTACTTAGAGCGAGCATTGCGCTAACATAAAAAGGCTTGGTAAGATGAACATGTCTGGGGTTTCTACATGAAAATATTTAACTAATTAAGAGATTTTTTTTCCAGTGGGGAAATATTTTATGGCATTATTGTAAAATACCAGGTTTTTCCAGCTCCAACTGGTCAATGTTTCAACTGTATATTTGGAACTGACCCTATAATTATGCAATATTTTGTATCCACTCAAATGTGAGGTTTTGAATTACTTTCAGTACCTGATATTACTTTTCATGTTATACAATATGAGCCTTAGAAATTAAAGTAGTGAGGGATTTATTTTTCTATTCTCTACATCACATTCTATATTAGGTAAACATCATGGGGTAATGGAATTCAGTCAGATCACATTGACCTGAACGCTACATTTTTCTATTGTGACAAAAAGGAATGCCTTTTCCTTACTGATGACTGGATAAATGAGAATCATCCCATTTATGAAAAGTGCATGTTTTCAGAGCTTTAAAGATGCCTTCACCATTCTTTCTAATATGCAGTGGGAGCCTAGACAGTAAGTGATCAGTGATTCTGGTTCTGGGCTAGGAGGTGAGCGGAAATGCGTGAGGTTTGGGGTGTTTCTAATGGACTACTAATGTTTCAAGCATGCGTCACAATAAACCCAAGAGTCATCATAATGACAGCCTTACAATGTTAAACACATCATGTCGGGACTGTATAAAACCATTGTTGTCAATCCATTTTGTTTTTTCTTAATAATAGGTTTTCACATTTCTCCCAACGGAAAGCACACAATGGAAGCAATGTTTCCAGGAAATGATGTGTGTTGTGTTTGCGTACCTGGAGCACAGCTCTGTGGTGGAGGTTGGGCCAATGGTCATGGGATTTGGATTCCCATTTCAATGTGACCCCTTTGACCTCTGTATAACAGCAGTAACCATTGTGTGCTTTCAAACGGTAATTACATTGAACTACTCTGCTGCTACTGCTGTTGGAGGAAAAACAGTGGTTTTAAACAGGGGATGTTGATAAGCATAGAATATACTCAAAATGTGTGAAATTCAGAAATGGCTCTGTTAGGGTAATGATATCATATTCACAGAAGGAATCAGAATTCATATTGACGACGTCATACGAGATAAAGGAAAACTTTTTCAGTTAATGTACAGATTTAAAGTTTCATATATTTAGGGAGATGGACAGTGTTTTTGGAGTGAGGTCATCTGGGGTTTGCCAGGCCACTGACAGTGAAATCAGACTTAAAACTGGTTGACTGTTCAATAGTTCGACAATAACAGCTGGGGGTTTTAGGACTGTAATCCAGTTCATCAGTGGATTCTGGGTGGCATTGTAGTAAATCAATGCAATAAGGATGTAAACATTCTGATATTCATTAATTCTAAACATGTTGCCAAAATAATTATGCATACGTATTCTTTATATCGTATTTGGGAAGTATACATTTTGACCTAAACTATATTTGGCATCGTCACATTCCAGTCAACATCATCAGGATGTTCTACAACAGTAGTTGCTGTTGCTATTTTTACTCTTGTCGCTAATGTCACTGTGCTGCTCGGAGGTATAGACAGCTGCCGCCAGTGACAGTTCGCCTAATCCTCAGACTGACAGGTTTGACGATGTGTTTCCACTACAACCGCGGAATTTCTTGCATGTTATGTGACTGCGGCAACTGAAGATAAAAGTGAGGACCCGAGATGGAACAGAAGAGTTGAAACAAAGCTTGATAATACGTTCCTGCATGTAGGCGTGCAGGCTAACAAAGTGTTTGATTAATTCCGTATTAACACTGCTGTATTTGAGAGAAATCTGTATGAGCTTCAATGGCAACACGTTGGACAAACAATAAAAATTAAGACATTGTCAACCTACATAAAACTCGAACAGCCTTGCCAGCAGTGTCATGCTTGGGGCGTTGTAATAACAGCAGTTTAGTTGTATTAACGTTTAAACACAGACAACTCGAAAATATCCCGCGATTGGTCAGTTCCTAGCGGTTGGCACAGGTGATTTGCATACATTTGGAAAAGTTGATATTTATAAATTTTTACTCCCACATGACTTGCAAGAATGGGCCGGTGTGCTCGCTCGCCACGATTTCCATTATTGAAACTAATGGAGCCATTGGCCCCGATGCGATTAGTGTGTATGGTAAGGCGTATGTTGCCTTCGTGTGCATTTTGCGTTTTCTGTACCACAGCTGACTACAGAGTAGGTTTCAGTTAATATCCTTCTACCAACCAGATAGAGCGTCTTGTGTTTGCGCATGTGTGAATGAGTGTTCATGCAGAAGGGTGTCCACTCCATTGTGTTTTTGCCCTTGTGTGGAATTGTCAAAGTCACTGAAACATAGCCAGTATTCCTGCGCAGCTAGGCCGAGGTAGGCGGTGAAATGAGCATAAGAATTTGATTAGTAACTGTGGGACTATTCTGATCTAGCCAAGTATCAAATCAAAATAAATACACTTCAGCTGACACAAGGTGTATCATGTAACCAGTGTTTTTGATTTACTTAATGGAATCCTCATAGCACGTGATAAATTGGTGTGATACACATTGAGGACTATGGCCAGGGAACAAAAGTCAGTTTTCCAAAGAGAAAATTCAAAAGAAATATCCTTAATTGCACTGAAAAGGAGTTCATGTTTCAATGCTGTATTTTGAAGTGTCAGGTTGGCCTTTAGACTGTAACAGACTTTTAATCATAAATAGAATAATGGTTAACATTGCTGAAAATGCATTTTGAATATTTTAGATATACAATTCAGTGGAGTTTGGCAGAATTTGCAGTCACCATCATTTGATTAATTGACAGGTCAACAACTAATCAGTTTACTACATCAGTTTAAAGTTCAGTTTAGTCTGCAAGTTCTCTCACCACAGGGCAAGTTCATTCTACTTATAGTATGATAGCAAGAGAGCCACTGCTTTTCTTGTCTCGGTGGCACAAGGTCAGCCCTGATAGTGTTGCTGGATAAACAAGTCACATATGAAAGGAATTCTATCAATTTTCCAAAACACAGCAAACCTGGGGTTGAACATGTAGTGTGCGTAATATCATGAAGATGTAACATTACTTTTTTTCAATGCTAACCAGATTACACCAGTCATTTGGCAATTTCCCATCACATTCATTACACATTATGGACTAAATGAAAACATAATCTTTTAATCTCAAGTGCCTCTCAATGCAACAACTATGCTTTTGCACATGACCTGTTTTAGTGCCTTCAGTGTGTCACTGTGCACTTTATTCCTAGTCATGTTTCCATTGCGTGCATAACCATGAGTGTGTCTGGCAAATTAGGAGTCAGGAAGGGAGAGACAGCATGAAGGAGAGACAGACAAAGAGTAAGAGCTGGGAGAGCAAACTAGGTAGACAGAAAGGAGGTAGGGGAGAGAGACAGGGAGAGTGAAAGGAGGTAGGGGAGAGAGACAGGGAGAGTGAAAGGAGGGGAAGACAGGAGGAAGGGTAAAGATGGAAAACTGTCAAACTGTTATGCAATCTGGCCAGTAGCCACACCCTCATGCACAACCTGCCATTGCTCCCAAACTCCTCCTGCAGCCAGCTACAGCTAGGTAACCAGAATGAATCCCCCACTTGGATGGTCACCAGACATTCCCCTCGCTACAGCTGCCTGATTGTCTTCACCAGCCTCCATGTCCTCTGTCCTCATTGGTTGAGCAAATAGGAGTGACTTACGCCCCATTGGGTGCCACTCCTTCATGTACAAGATTAATAGGATTGCAGCAACATCAAGAGGAAGGGAAGTAAATAAATAAAAAAGCCCAATTGCTCATTCAGTATACTACTACTACTATAAGTTTAAGTGAGTTTGAGGTGAATTTTATAATTAATCTCTGAAGAATAGGGATGGATTAAAATAAAGGATTACAACATAATTATACCCCCATAAGAACCCAGCAGAGACACTAAAAAAATAATTTATATCTTAAGTGACAAAGTCGATTGGTGGAAAACAAATGAGCTGAAACAAACATCATATCTGCCTAGGATTCGGTGTGTTCTCCAGAGACAGGTGGGGTTGTCGATTTTCAATCCATCTTCTGGAGAGCTACCACTCTGTAGGTTCTCTCCAATCCTAATTTTGCACACCAGATTGTAATAATTAGCTGGATGAAAACGGATGAAAATCTATGTCAGGTTAGTCACAACCGGTTGGAGAGAAAACCTATACCGAATAGTAGATCTCTAGGGCCAGGTTGCACAGCCTGACGTCGATCTAACCGTACCACCACACTTCCGGGAATGACAACGGTTGCATATGTGATTTACGATATAATCATTCAAACCTGCAGCCACTCGATCGTCTACGTAATGAGATTGACTCCTTTTGTGACATTACGGTCTTAGTGATACATTCTATGTGAATTCATTTTCAACCTTTATCACATTAAAGAGCATCACTCCATTTCCTCACATGTATGTGTACAAGCTTAAACTTGTTGGTCCCAACACACTAGCATGCCAACGTGAAGGTGGTCAAACCATCAATTAATATATCCCACGTCTATCATAAATGCATGACCGTTAAGAGCGTCATCTAAATGACCAAAAAAAGAAGCAATTTTGTATGATAAACTCAACTAATCATGTATGGACATTTGCGTGCAGCCTCTCGCATAAGCGCTAAATTGACCCCTCCTCTTACTCCTCCTCAACTCTGGGTTCAAAAAGCGTTTCAACTATCGACTCCACGGTGAAGACATCACTTGCTTTCTCTGCTTGCCAGTCGACGCTGATTCCACAGCCTACCTCTTTGGATCGAAACGGGATATAACCGGTTTAATAATCTCTGCAAAATGTATGTATCTATAGCATAGCTAACCAGCCAGTTGTTTTGGACTTGTATTATCATCATTTCGGTTTTGGTTGTTTCTCATGCGATGCAAGATCATCACTTCGCTGGTAGACGCTCAAAAATGCACGTAGACACAAACCCACCTAGTCCTCTACTACTGGCAGGTCATTTGAAATACATGTTATATAGCAATCAATGTCAGTGACGTGGTAGATTAACAATCTTCGTAGTATTTGTGGTCGATTTCATCTTACATCTTAACAGTGGAAATATCAGTTATTGTTACAGCTTTTATGCAGACTAGTAGTCTCCTTTAACGTACAGCTAATAGGCTTCTAGCTAGTTGGACATGTCTTTTTCTAAAACTGTTCTGATCATTCTAAGCTTTCGCATGTATTAATACTTAGTTGTCTGGTTCTAATTAAGCCTTTTTTGAGAACGCTAAATGAGTGGATGTCGCTTATTACACAGGAAACGGCCATCTTTACCACCTCGAATGAGGATACCGTAACTACGTTTTGAACTGACAAAGCGAATGATCATTACCAAGACGCCGTAAAACGTTAATGATTGAGCGACGTCAAAGTTGAATATCTTTGCCTACCGTATTAAATGTGACAAACTATATGGGAAGGTATGGTAATGGTTTCTAGCTAATTTCTCCATCTTGTAACTCGTCGCGCAGCATCCGGCCTTCAAGGACGAGGAAGGACTTGCGTTTTGTAATAGGCCTACAATACACTCAATACAAACGTGTCAGCGCTGGCCTGCTATGGCACAGATCCCGTAATTTGATCAGCAGGAAACAAGTTACTCAGAGTTTCTGGGACTGTCCTACATCTGGCGTAATTTAACTATAGGTTGCTACATTTCAACGTCCCCCGTTTTCACATACGTTATTGCGTTAAGCTATATTCAAATAGAAAACGTGAAAAAAATACGGAAATGTGGCGCTCAAGAGTCATCAATGAAGGTTTGAACTAAACCTGTAGCATTCGTTTTTAGCTTGCTGCTGGATTGGAGGACTAGCTGGATGTTAATGTTTCGTACAGTCCATTTGTATTAGAACACGCTTCTGCGTTTTACGAAAAGTTTCGGGCCTGTACCACTTGAAAATGCCTATAAAATATTTAGTGGACATGAGAGCTGTCAATTGAAAGACATGCACGTGGTAGCGGTTTTAACTAATGTTTGTACTTCTAAATATTCTCATGGATAACTTTAGCTTTTTTTGTTTCCTTTAGCGAGTTGACCCAAAGCGTGTGTGCAAAATGGCAAATGTTTTCATGAATAATAAAAAAAAAAAATACAAATTATCAGCCCACAAAAACTTTATGGGGAGATTCTCTTCCACACGTTTTAACTTGTACATTAAATGTGTAGGAGGGGTTACGACGGAAGATCATGTTAACGACGGCTGAACGCGGATATCGCACTGAATCTGCGCTTGTTGGGGACTGACGGTGCATTCACACTATTCGCGAAATTTCGGATAGCCAACGCTAGCATCGCCCAGTGTGCTTCGCTTGTAACATACTTGTGGGCGAACTAGCGTCATAACACAAAGTAAGCTGTGTATTAAGGGTTAAGAATGGCCCGTTTCTATGAAGGAACGTCGGATTATTACAATGGTTAAAATTGGAATAGAAACATATTTGAATACATTTTCTCTAATCAATTAATATGGCTCATTGAGGTAATTCTTACAACCTGCAATGCACGCTAGCAAACCAGGTTGCTACAATTAGGTAGCCACCAGTCAGCTAACGTATCTAATATTGACACCAGAAGCACCAACTATCTCGGTCACCTGTTTGCGTCTCTGTAGGAAAATAGCGTGCTATCGTATAGTTCCCATCACTGCTACTAAACGTGTTCATTTTTTTCATCCATCTTTTAAAAAGGACTGCAAAATCATTTGTTTATTCCTTTAATTGCTCTGAGCGCATTTCACTAACACCTACACAAAACCCCGTGATTGGTCAGTCCCTGGCGAATTTTCTTCCCCTCTCACGGAATCCATACGTCGAATCAAGCCACTCGCTCGCCACGCTTTCCTTCATTAAAATGAATTGAGCCATCGCGAATAGTGTGAATGTACTGTGACGGGGGTGCCGCGTAACACTAACTTTTGAAACTAATTATAGCTTTTTAGTAGCACATACTAAAGCAAGTCTTCTAAAGCAGTAGTTCTCACGCCACTCAAGGATTTTAGTATGTTGCCTGTTATCCAGAGGCATGTGAAATGCTACTAGAACCACGTTTAGTAACCACATTTGAAATGTAACTCGTAACCAGTTTGAGTCATGATCAGGGATGTTCCCTTAACAGACGTCCATAGTGAATAGGCAACCTTGCTGATCTAAATCATGCATAAATGTAACTGGGGTCATTATCCCACCATCAAATTATCTTTTTATAATTTCTTATAAATGAACACAGTTGTCAATCCATGATCTGTCCTTTCCCTTTTCAAATATTTACCTTCCCCAAAGGCCAGTTAAAGTTGGGTTTATTTTAGGCTAACAGAGTGAGACATTATTCATTGTTTTAATACTGTTGTGAAGATTTTTTATTTTTTGACTTCCCGGTCTCACTTGTACATTTGGTATTGCTACTCTTGGGGAGTGTCTTGTGCTTTTGTACAGACACTGTCTGAGAGATTTTGCAACAGTTTACAAACTGTTGTCTTGACTTGAGTATCATGTTACATTTTGGTGATGGAGGGTTAAGGCCTACTGTTGGCAAACAACTGTAACTGCCTTTTACATGGGATTCAAGCATGCAGGTTGGTATGTGTGCTTGCCTTTCTGCCTTCGGCATCATCGGATAGAAAGGGCACTAAGTTGTGGCTTAATTTCTGCTCAGGGTAAAGAGTAGTGACTGTAGGCTTTGCCTGTGTTTGGGCTCTTGTTTTTGGGGTTACTGTCTGTGCCTTAATTTTCCAGATCATTCTGGTTTTCACTGAACCACACAGGGACCCCTGGCTAGACTAAGTGATTACTGTGGTAGTGAATAATTTGGAATTATGGTAGTTTTTGGTTTTGTCTGCATTTCCCCTGGGCTTCATCTGCTCAGTCGTGGTCTGGCTTGATCACAACAGGGCCAGTGGAAAGACTTGCAGACTGGCAAGGATATTTTTGTCACTTTTTGTTTAGATTTTTGATAAGCATGCTTTATGGAATGACGTATGCGCTTACCCATGGGAACCATGCTTATGTGATAATGTACATAACTTGTCTTCAGATTAACCAATCCTCCGTGTTAGTTATAATTGTGGTCTTAAGAAGAGACCCTGGCTTTGCTGTTGCAGCTGATTTACATGTTTTTGATATTTCAAGGATAAATGTGATCTATTGTCCTAGGATGCTGATGTTTTGGTAGTTTTCAGCTGAGTCTTTAAATAGTAAGGACTGCTACGAAAAGAGTTCAGGAAGGATGTAGTCTGTTTCACTGGCGCTGTCCTGTTGGGGTCTTATTGATGTTTGTGCATGTAGGCAGCCATCCATTCTTCTCAGGGCCTCAAACTAATGTAGAGGATTTGTTGATACTCGGAGTATGGAGTTATTCAATTAAACACAGCGCTGATTGATTGGCTTAAGGGAATGCGTGATTTCCCAGATACAGACTTAGCCTGCGTTTGGACTAAAGCGTGCACGCTGGACAACAATGACATGTCACTAGAATGTCCTGTAAGAAAATAGATTGTCACTCTTGGTCGTATATAAGGAACTAAAGATTAAACTCTGTCACAGTTCCCCTCTTCTGCTTCTTCCCTTTAGCGTTGTGAATCATGTCATCTGTGCAAGAGAAGTTGATCACTCCCATGGCCAGTGGCCCTGTTGAGCCCCCCAGAAACAAGGTCACCGTGGTGGGTGTGGGCATGGTGGGCATGGCTTGTGCCGTCAGCGTCCTACTCAGGGTAAGTGTTAATGTTTTTTTATTTGCAACATATTGCTAGTTTGCTAGTAGCTTACCCCTGTGCTTTTATTAAAGTTGTCCCGCACTAATACTGAAAATTCAGTGGTGGGTATGTGAGTTTTATTTATTCTACTCTGCCTGTTTTTGAGCATGCAATGTTACTGGGTGTCCCAAATGTTGTGGCCTTAATCATGACCAATCAATTCCTGTAGGACCTGGCGGATGAGTTGGCCTTGGTTGATGTGATGGAGGACAAGCTGAAGGGGGAGATGATGGACCTGCAGCATGGCAGCCTCTTCCTCAAGACCTCAAAGATCGTTGCAGACAAGGGTATGGTTTTGCCCCTGAAATATTTAAATTTGTGATGTCCCGGTACTTCCCACTACTTGACCGTTACTGTAGATTGGTTATGGTGTCTTTTGCTTATTAGCCAAATAAATGATTCTGATTGTCAATAGCGGAATTGATTTCTAGAGCTGGGCACAATCTGTCACCCCTGTGAAGGAAGCATGATTTGATTCTAATTTAACTGATTTGTCTGCATGGATTTTTGTCCTGCATACCAGGATATGAGTATACTATTTAATGACCTGTTTGGGGAAGTTCTTGGCACTTTGTTTTTAGGCTCCTGAGTGGTGAGATTGCATTTGAACCTGCTGCACTCCACCTGTGGGGTGTAATTCTGGACATGTTATACCTCATTACACTCAAATATTTTAGTTAGTTTGAAGTCTACAGACATTTGTAGATAAAGGAATATAGTATTACAGGGTTCAGTGAAGGAAAAACAATGCAAAGTTGACTGATTTTGTCAAGTCTACCCACAGACCCCTTTGTCTCAATTGTGCTTTCCAAATAGTGTTCAGATATCCTGTTTGTAATTACATGGCTGAATGAACTAAGCAGTATATTCAGTTGACTACAACTTTCATTTTGGAAAGTTCTGAAAGTAATTGATTAATTGTTACACTTTCCTCAAATATCTAATGTGTTGCATTGTTATGAAACTCCTGTAGACTACGCGGTGACCGCAAACTCCCGCATCGTGGTGGTGACCGCTGGTGTGCGTCAGCAGGAGGGAGAGAGCAGGCTCAACCTGGTGCAGAGGAACGTCAACATCTTCAAACACATCATCCCCCAGATCGTCAAATACTCCCCCAACTGCACCCTGATAGTGGTGTCCAACCCAGGTACGTGCACACTCTCGTTTAGATTTTAGCACCGTTTCAACATTTCATCTTATGCACTTGGAAGCACAATCCTACTGCAGTCAATGGTGTTCACTACATAACAGTAGGCCATTGACAGGGAAACAAAAATGTGCTTTTTGACCAATTTGCACAAGGCTAAATCTAGATAAAGGGCAATGTTTTTGTTTTGTTTTTAGCAATAGCCGATTGGTTTGGTCATGCAACCCACTGTGTTGTATTTATATTCTGCAGAGAATGCCACATTAGCTAGGTTGTTAATACTATTTATCAGCGGCACATGGAATTGGCTGATGTAAGGGTTTTAATCAGGTATTTTTAAATGGGGGAAAATGCTGCATAAGGCTCCTTTTCAACTTGTTTGTCATCAGTCAAAATTACAGATTAACTGGGAGTGATATGAGCGGTCATTCATTAACCTTGTCATGGCTGAGTGTGTGAAAAGGTTTTACTATTGGTGTTTTAAAAACCTTCTATCGATCAGGACATTTTCCCTATTCCTCTTATGATAAAGGCTATTTCTTAAGTGTTATGGTAGAAACTATATGTGGGTGTAGGCTTAAATGGAGGATTGGTGTAAGTATAGACTTTGGGGTTAGACATTAGCTTTAATAGGGTCAATAAGGGGAATGAATTGTGTCCCTATTTAAACTGCTAGGTTGGATGTATTTGCCAGTTGTATGGTCATACAGAACTTCAGATGTATTTGGACAGGGACACTATTTGTTATTCAATGATTATGGAGTCAGTGCAGACTGTCAGATTTAATTTCATGGTATTTTCATCCATTTTGGATAAACTATTTAGGAATTTTTGGGTGCCAGAAGTATTTGTACAACTGGCTTCACATCTCTTTGATATCAGGGGTTTGTTTGTATTGTTAGTGCATGTCTAAGAGCTGTCATGGTCTAGTCTTTGCATTTTGTTTGACATTAGAAATGAAGTATTCATGAAGGTCAAGTTGGCCATTGAGTCAGTTGATCACCTCAAATATAAAGTACTGGAATGCTAATGCAACAATGTCACTATGTGAATACTTTGTGTTTGCTGTGTGAAAACATGGCTAGCTACAGTACATGCATATTCATGATCCTTAGGGAGTTTGGAACCATGTCAGGTCCAGTCCTAATTGTCTCTCCCTATGCTTAGTGGACGTGCTGACCTACGTGACGTGGAAGTTGAGCGGCCTGCCCAAGCACCGTGTCATCGGCAGTGGCACCAACCTGGACTCTGCCCGTTTCCGTTACCTGATGGCTGAGCGCCTGGGCATCCATGCCAGCAGCTTCAACGGCTGGGTCCTGGGAGAACACGGAGACACCAGTGGTGAGTGGTGGTGTCACTGACAGCATGTTGCTAACTTGACACACTCAGGAAGCCTCGAGTTGGAAGATTTAAACACTCAATGTATCCAACAATATTTTGGCATAGTTCTGTCCCGGCGCATCAACTTTTGTAGTTAAGAATAAGATGTGAATCAACTTTAGTGTAATGAGGATGTATGAATCATTTTAAATATGGTTGTCTTTCCGTGTGATAGTGCCTGTGTGGAGCGGCGCCAACGTGGCTGGAGTCAGTCTGCAGAAGCTGAACCCAGAGGTGGGCCAGGATGGTGACAAGGAGGGCTGGAAGGCAACCCACAAGGCAGTAGTTGACAGGTAAAGCTCCTAGCTCCATCTAGTGACTGCATTTGGTTTTGATGTCAAATTCGTTTGTGACGTGGTGTCATCAAAAGATTGAAGATGGCATGAGTGTGACGATTGTGTTCCTCCAGTGCATATGAGGTGATCAAGCTGAAGGGCTACACCAACTGGGCCATCGGCCTCAGTGTGGCTGACCTCGTTGAGAGCATCATCAAGAACATGAGCAGGATCCACCCTGTCTCCACCATGGTCAAGGTGAGCCGATAAGATCAGAGAAGACTCGACGAGTATGAGATTCAGAACAACGCCATTGACTTATGTGATGACTAACTGTCCATGTTTTCTGCTTTTTCAGGACATGTTTGGGATCAATGAGGAGGTGTTCCTCTCTCTGCCATGTGTCCTGAACAGCAGCGGAGTGAGCAGCGTGATCAACATGACCCTGAACGATGCCGAAGTGAACCAGCTGAAGAAGAGCGCAGACACACTCTGGGGCATCCAGAAGGACCTCAAGGACGTCTAGAGTACTTGCACACCGTTTCTAGAAAACCAATAGGCAGACCAATGTCACACGCTCCTAGTACAAAACTCATCCTCTCACCATAACTTTCTCTGACCTGGAAGCAGTCACTCCAGACCTACTGTACCTGGATTCACTTTTCCTTCAGTCTACTGTCTCAACCTGCCAATGTACTTTGTACACTCCTTATCCTAAACCCACTCCTTTCTTCTCATCCAGACTTTAAACACTCCTGTTCCTTCCCTAAATAATTCCTTCATCTCTTAAGACGTAGGATGCAGCTTTAGTATTGATTCCATGCTAGGTACTGTCAACCACTGTATGTACTCCTATTGGATTCCTGTGGTAAAGCTGTTGTAATACAAACAAGTGTGCTTTATCCTCTGTCTTGAAGCTCCATTTATTTCACTCCCTTTAGGAATCCCAGAAATGTAGACCCTGTGTCTGTCAGAAGTGGTTGGTTTGTGCAAGGAGAGATTCCCTGTTTAGTTTTTTTGGCATTCAACACCAAAGGGAGCGAGTGTGGAGATCGTACTTGAGTTTTGTTTTATTTGTTGATTGTGTAACAAAACAACCCTTGAGAAAATGACAACCATTAACTTAATAAATATTTGACGGTATAAATCTTGTCCAATGACTAATGTCCCAGTAAATTACAATGCTATATAAACGCTTGTTAATATTGATCGAAAGTTACAGGAAATTGTTCCATTGTCTTGCTTTTCATAACCATAAATTCATTTTTGACAATTGACACATTACATAGCTAAATACACTCTCAAATGGCCCACAACACTGCTTCAGGGTCTTTAGCAAAACCTAAGGTGACAAGGACTTGACCGCATTTCAAAAATTCACACTGGAGGAAAGCAGTGTTTTGTCTTGATTTACCTCCATAGTGGATTTAGAAATGTTACACAATGACTTGCACTAAACTCTTTAGTTCAATGTCAATTCAAACAGTTTCCTCCTAATACATATTTAGTATTATTGTTCGCATATGTCCTTTGCTGATTGACTGCATTCTTTTTTTTTATCACCCAAAGGAGTATTTCGTCCAAAATGAATCTTATCATTTTTCATCATTGTCCTCACAGGTTGTAATTACATTACACAATACAAAAAAACAAGCCTTTTAGTGAGAATGTGTATTTTACAATTCTACCTTAGTAGACAGTGACACGGACTAATTACCTTATGATTTTAATAACTATAACCATCTCATGTTTAAACATTTCCATCTTGGGAAGAGTAACCGCTTGTCCTTTCAGGCTGGAGCTTGTACTTCTCGGAGATAAAGTAAAATAGGCAACAGCTTGCTTGTCTTGGATCTTGTGAGGTTGACTTTAGATGGGTAACCATTTGCACGCTTTCCAAATCGGAGCCCAAACGGATTGAAGTTAAATTTACTAGTCCGAGTTAACAGATGTTTGCAGATCAGTTGTCTCGGTTCTTCATTTTCTTTTAAAAGGTAACAAAGAGCATCGTCGGGTATATTTGGTCCAAAAACCTCGTTTCTCTTCAAGGAGTGCCCCACTTTAGACATAGCAGGGAAATGTCCTGATTAAAGAAAGCGTCAAATTATGAGAATTTTTTTTCATAGCCTATTAAATGTATATATAAAGTTTGAATCAGGAAATACTGAGAATGAAAAAAACTTTGAAAACTGTACCGTTTTATAAAAGCATTAAATTACCTGGGATATCTGTCCACTGAGAAATCCTTCCTAATCCTTGAGTCCCCGAAGTTCCATTCTGTGGAATTATGGCAAAAAGCAGGATAAATGCCAACATTCTCATTCTTTCAAAGTCCGTGTGATGACTCTTCGCATCCAATGAAATGATGCAACAAGAAAATATATGGTTATCTACACCACGCAGTCTTTTATTGAGGAATGGCGTGTGTTTCTTTGCCTTATATTCCTTTCTGCATGCCCCGGACTGACCCTGATTTGGAGATACATAACCGCGAATGAGTCGTGTTCAATGCGCTGTCCTCCGCGTAGTGGTGCTGAAATAAATAATTCATTACCTTCTAGGAATTGTTGACAGTCCATGCCAATGGATCACAGTTTCCCGGAAAATATGAATGTGATTTAGTTGTTGCTAAGTTAGTTGATTTATGGATTTGTTAGATTGTTGAAGAATATTGTATATACTTGGTAGCAGTTTAGAGATGGACTTTGGACAAATATAATACAAGTTATTGTAAACAAGAGAAATGTCCTGTTAGTCCATCAAATGATGCATTAGGCTATATTAGACCAAAATTCCCAAGATGCTTGAATCACTACCAGGGCGTATGGCGGAGCTCGCATTGCCAGCTCAAACGTCCTCCTTTCGACCCTATATCATCAATACTGTAAAGTCCTGTGTTTTCTGTTTTTGTTGTTTCCCTGTTTTTCGGTTACTGATTCTAGTTTTCGTAGTTCCATGTCTAGATCTAGTTTTGCATAACTATGCTCGGTTATTTTGTTTAACCTCACCCCCCAATCGCCTTCATTAGGTTCACCTGTTTTCTGCACCACCTGTTCCCATCATCTCCTGCATATTCAGTTCGGGACTTGTTTTTATTTAAATTTTGAGGTATTTTTTGTTCTGACACGATTACACAAAGCCTTTTTTAAGTACTTTCTATATATTTGAACATTAGTGTACCCAAAGGCATAGGCAGGGTTGGGTAGGTTATCTTTTAAATGTGATCAGTTACAATAACAAGTTACCTGTCCACATTTGTAATCAGTAAGGTAACTTTTTGAACTGAGTAACATAATCTGATTATTTTCAATTAAGAGGCATTGGAAAACAAATAGGAATAGCCTATAACCAACTGAATATCTTTTGCGGGATCAATCAATGTTAGAGTTTACATAGCTGGCCAAAAACGGAATTCACCTTTTACCTTATGGGTTGTGTAGGCTACACTGCTTTTGGAAATGGGTTTCTAAACCATTGCTTTTTACTTCAATATGATTGGGCTACATCTCTACATTATATCCTAAAGGTCTGTCAGATATTCAGTCATTCCAATTTATTCCAATAAACCTAGATCGTACACATTCTGACTTTTTATCTGAACATAACCCAAAATCTAATGATGCTTAAGCCTGTTCTTTTTGTGTTTTATTCATGTTTTTAATTGCTTCAAAACATTGTTGAAAAATAAATGGCAATTACTCGAAAAGGGTATACAAATTTAGATACCCGTAGCTTTTCGCGCATAAACTATATCTTCAGTAGTCTGATGATTTGCTCCACAACCAACATTGTCAAAATGTTGCAGAAACTCCAGGGCACGCGAATGTACGTTTGCAATCGTGAACACCCGCATATAAATAAGATTTACCTGCGCGAACTTAACCTGGGATTATTACGGCCACCATTGATGGATTTTCAAAACGCTAAATAAATAAATAAACTGTTTATAATGTTTTATCTTGAAGGCAGTGCCATGTTACAGCTATCTAACAAATAGCTGCCAAATCTATTAAACAGATCCTGTAAAGGTTTTTCGGTGCAACTCGTCCTAGGTGTGTGGTTCGGTGCATTTGACAAATAAACCTTGAAACTTGAAATAGATAAAACACCAGGTAGGCCTATTGCCTATCATTGTTCTGAGAATTATGTGTCGAGTAGATAACAAAATAAAATGTTATATGAATATTATCAAAGATATATTCTGTTTTTACCAGCCAAATTTTAACTAACGCTTCCTTCTTCACCAAACTGGTTATGCGCGTCCACTTTTGCACACATTTTTGCCTTTTATTGTGGGCAGCCAGTGCAATAATCATGCTGTCAGATTCAGCATCTTGATATGCCACACCTGTGAGGTGGATAGATTTTCTCGGCAAAGGAGAAGTGCTCACTAACACAGATTTAGACAGATTTGTGAACAATATTTGAGAGAAATAGGCCTTTTGTGTACATAGAGAAAGTTTTAGATCTTTAAGTTCAGCTCATGATAAATGGGAGCAAAAACAAAAGTTGCCTTTATAATTTTGTTCAGTGTATATGAAAAATCTAAAATCTAAAATTGGGGCTCTTACATAATGTAATGGAGAATATATTGCAGTGATTTCTGATGAATATCTCCACTTTTGAAATATATATCATATCGTAGTTTATATTATTAGTAGTTATTAGCTACAAACTGTATCATAAAAAGCCTTCGTTCTGAGGACTGCACTTTTACCCCGGTCCCTAAGTAGTCCGTTCGCGGGCGGGCGGACATAGCTTTGTCCGGCACCCGTCTACGGTGGGCGGACCGAAGACAGTTTTACTCGTACTTGAGAGAAGTCGAAGGTGCAAATCTCAAACTATCTTTACCGTGGTCTATTACCGAACCTGCACCGTAACCATTCATTCGTTTTTATACTCAGCCTGATCCTCCTGTAATTTTGCCTTACCTTTTTGGCTGTGTATGATCTTCGGCTTGTTCCTTGACAAAGTTACCTTCTCCTGGGGTACTTAACAAAATAAACCTGCTGCGCCCTGCGCTTGAAACCAGCTCTCCGTCTTCCGTCGTATTAAAGATACTATGCTATTAAAGCACACGTAGGCAACATGAAAAAATAGGGATTAATGCATGTAAAGCTTACATAAACTACAAGGTTTATTGGACCTCAAATACAATTTACATATGAAATTGCATGTTAAAATGTATCAATACATTACAAATTTGACTAGAGGACAAACATGCTCTCATTACAATATGTAGGCATAATTTGTATAGAAAATACATTACAAAATGTGTTTTGAAGCCCATTTTAAAATGCATTTTTGACATGCCCCTGGAGGTGCTTCATATTTGAAACCAAACTGCGCAATAAACAAACTGAACAGGTTGGTTGTAATGTTTTAATTGACTAGTATGCATTACTTTTCACATTTACCGTTAGCAATATCATGCTGGGGTTTTAACTAATAATGATAACTAACAGACTTTAAGTTAACTTTGTAACTCGTTTTGCATGATTATAGTTCTTATATAACGTGTTGAAATATAAGTTGCCTCTGATCGTAACGGTATGTGAGCAAAGCAATTTAGTGAGTTACTGTAGCCACTGAACCTCAGGTTAGTTAACCAGCTGTCTAGGTTTGAGTTGAGTGCTGGATAAACCTAGGCAACATTAGCCTGTCCTCATTAAGCTAACCAAGAGTACTTTAAGAGTATTAAATGTTAGACACCAGATTCAACACAGTCTGTTAATTATTTTTCATGTTGTAATATAGCAGAAGATAATCTTAGCCCTAAGCACAGCAATTTTCAGCAATGCCATATCTGGACCTCATGGTACACCTGTTGTTACATTTGTTTTTGATAATGCTTGCTTTAAATTCTACATGACAAAAAAATGAACCTAATGGTCAATTCACACAAACACATTATCTTTATACTACACGCAACACAACCGCTTAGCAGGTGCTCTAAAACCTGTGAGCACAACCTGTCCTGTACTTTACTGATCTTGATAATGTATAATTTGCAGATGTTTAACAATCCAAAGCATCGGGCCCAGTGCAGCCACATTTAAAGGTATTTCCAAGAACTATGCAATGTAACAGGAAGAGGGCATTCAATATATATATCATCCATGGCTTGAGTACTCCTAAAGCCAGAACTCTGACTATTGCTTTGCTTGTCGACACATCACTATGCCAAATGCCCTAGAGTCTGCTTTTACTTCCAAATGGGGCTACTTAAATTCATGGACTGAGCATAAGGCAGTATGCACAGACTCTTCTTTTTTACATGCCACTGATAAGGACTATAAAACAATGTCCGAGGTACTTCTTGGCAGGTATAGTATACAAAAGTCTTAGGGACATATACAGCTCGGGAACAAAATTAAGAGACCACTGCAACTTTTTCTTTCCTTTCCAAAAACGTTTAAAGGGAAGGTTTTGAGTGTGGAACAGAATGGTTGAAATTAAGAGACCACTGCAAATTGAACGCTTCTGCTCCTCACTCAAAACTTTCCTTTCCAACTTTTTGGAAAAAAAAGAAAATTGAAAAGAAAAATGAGCAGTGGTCTCTTAATTTTTTCTTTAAGAAAAAACTGATAGTTCTCAGTAACACTGCATTATTTGGAAAACAAAAATGGCACTTTTCTGAAGAAACACTAATGCAGAAGAAAGAAAATAAACATTTACGATTTTGCTCAGTTGTGTGTATGTACAGTGGGGAGAACAATTATTTGAAGCATGAAGCTTTCTTCAGGTCATTGACCAGGTCCTGCTGTGTAGTTCTGGGCAGATCCCTCACCTTCCTCATGATCATTGATGCCCCACGAGGTGAGATCTTGCACAGAGCCCCAGAACGAGGGAGATTGACTGTCATCTTGAACTTCTTCCATTTTCTAATAATTGCGCCAACAGTTGTTGGCTTCTCACCAAGCTGCTTGCCTATTGTCCTGTAGCCCATCCCAGCCTTGTGCTGGTCTACAATTTTATCCCTGATGTCCTTACACACCTCTCTGGTCTTGGCCATTGTGGAGAGGTTGGATCCTGTTTGATTGAGTGTGTGGACAGGTGTCTTTTATACAGGTAACGAGTTCAAACAGGTACAGTTAATACAGGTAATGAGTGGAGAACAGGAGAGCTTCTTAAAGAAAAACTAACAGGTGTGTGAGAGCTGGAATTCTTACTGGTTGGTCGGTGATGTGGTGAAATAAGTTTGTTGTGAGGCCGCTTGTTGTTCTAACCACCGTCTTACGGGTTTTTAATATTAGACCTACATTAGTTTGTGACATCTCACTGGAACCCGAAATATTCCCAAACAACAGAAGATGAATTATTTTTCGGCATCAAATCATAGTCTCTATCACATTGTCCTCTGGGACCATGGTAAATTTGGTTTTATGTTTGATATTCTGAGTTTGCTTGTTAATAGTGCTACCCAAAAATGTATAATGATGCAGTTAATACAGGTAATGAGTGGAGAACAGGAGGGCTTCTTAAAGAAACACTAACAGGTCTGTGAGAGCTGGAATTCTTACTGGTTGGTCGGTGATCAAATACTTATGTCATGCAATAAAATGCAAATTAATTATTTAAAAATCATACAATGTGATTTTTGAGATTTTTGTTTTTGTCTCTCACAGTTGAATTGTACCTGTGATAAAAATTACAGACCTCTACATGCTTTGTAAGTAGGAAAACCTGCAAAATCAGCAGTGTATCAAATACTTGTTCTTCCCACTGTATGTATATAAATTACCAGTCAAATTTTGACACATTTTCCCATTATGTGTAAATGTCTCCAAACATTTGACTGGTGCTGTATTTATACCCTGTATGAAAAATGTGAATTACTTCTTTTGTTTGTATGTTTTAGATTGCTGACTGTTCACTACCTAATTCAGTCTGAAAATTACAACATTTTGCTTGATTACGAGGTTCGGGTAGCCAGGCAGTTTTTAGAACCACATTAGTCATCAATCAATACAAAGTGTTTGGTTCACAGATGTTTTTCTTGCAGATTGTATTTCAGCTTGCTCTTAGAAACTTACAAAACTGTGAACAGACTAGACTTTAATTATTACAGTTCTGACTAATAAAGTGAAACAAATAAATACTTTGCTGTTTCTAATATCATTACTTCTAAGGATGAACTTAAAGAAAGGCAACCTGACCTGTAAAGAGATGTAAGCAAAACTTAGCAGCATGGAAATGGACATTGTAACATCCGGCCATTAGTGTAGATTGGGAATATACCTGCTTGAATACCTTAATGCAGTGGTCCTCAAACCTCTCCTGGGGACCTCCGGCCGTTCCATTTACTAGATGTATACCAGAACTAGGAAACCTCCGTTGTTACCCTGAAGTAGCAAGTGGCTACTTCAGGGTAACAACAACATTTTGAGACGGATGGGTATTCCCAGGCAAGATTTGAGTACCTATGACTTAATTCAACATTCCTTTCATACAACTATGATGGGTGGAACGTAGAATGTTGCATCTTGAGTTATCTTGAGATGGACTCAGGGGGTGGCATCAACTCACAATAACCTGGTTGCACACCCTTAAACTAATACATTGTTGAAGCACCTTTTGATTTTATTACAGCAATTTTTGAGTAGGAGTCTATTAGCATGGCACATCTTGACGTGGCAATATTTGCCCACTCTTCTTTGCAAAAAGCTCTCCAAATCTGTCATATTGCAAGGACATCTCCTGTGCACAGCCATCTTCAGATCACCCCAGAGATGTTCTATTGGATTCAGGTCTGGGCTCTGGCTGGGCCATTCCAAAACTTTAATCTTTTTTTGGTGAAGCCATGCTTTTGTGGATTTGGATGTGTGCTTTGGATCGTTGTCATGCTGAAAGGTGAATTTCCTCTTCATCTTCAGCTTTCTAACGGACGCCTGAAGGTTTTGTACCAAAATTGCCTGGTATTTTGAACTGTTCATAATTCCCTCCACCCTAACTAAGGCCCTGGTTCCAGCTGAAGAAAAGCAGCCCCAAAGCATGATGCTGCCACCACCATGCTTCACTGTGGGTATGATGTTCTTTGGGTGATGTGCAGTGTGGTTTTTGCGCCAAACATACCTTTTGGAATTATGTCCAAAAAGTTCAACCTTGGTTTCATCAGACCATAACACATTTTTCTACATGCTTTTGGAGGACTTGTTTTTGCAAACTTCAGCCGAGCTTGGATGTTTTCCTGTAAGAAAAGGCTTCCGTCTTTCCACCCTACCCCATAGCCCATTCATATGAAGAATATGGGAGTTTGTTGTCACATGTAGCACACAGCCAGTACTTGCCAGAAATTCCTGCATTTCCTTTAATGTTGCTGTAGGCATCTTGGAAGCCTCCCTGACCAGTTTTCTTCTTGTCTTTTCATCAATTTTGGAGGGACATCCAGTTCTTGGTAATGTCTCTGTTGTGCCATATTTTCTCCACTTGATGATGACTGTCTTCACTGTGTTCCATGGTATATCTAATATGTTGGAAATAATTTTATACCCTTCTCCTGATGCTTTGGAAACTCTCTGCGGACCATGACTTTTGCTCTGAGATGCAACTAAGAAAATGTCAGGAAAATCCTACTAGAACAGCTGAACTTTATTTGTGATTAATCAGAGTCATTTAAATGATGGCAGGTGTGTAATGACCTTAACCATGACAATTTGGAAATGCAGTATCAGTCCAAATTTTTGACACACCTGATCATTCATGGATATATCTTTTTTTGACGGACTGTGTAAGTGGAGCCCACCTAGAAGAGCGAATGTGAGACTGACTAACTGACCGACCAACCGACCAGCCCTTTTTAAATAGTGTAGTGGTTAGAGATGCGGGTTAGCAAACAACAGGTTCCGAGATCAACTCTCGTCACAGTCAAATTAATTATGCATTAGGATTTCTTCAGGCTGGACATGAACTTAGCTGGCTACATGGTTCTCTTGTCTTTTCACTTGACAAAAAAAGTCAGTCATCGTCACCTATGTTGATAGTTATTGTATTAATGTCATTCACGAATGCCTAATAAGCTGTTAAAATGGCCAGTGGCAAAAGCCATACAGTTCATAGATGCCATTTGTGGTGGAGGTAAACTTAATAAGAAATATTAATCAGTTTATCACAATGCTTGTCTGGTGAAATATTCAATCTTGGTGTGATGTTAATGTGTAACAAAACGATCTACTGTTGTAATGCTATACCAACTGTGGGCCAATGTGTAACACTGTGGTGAGGTGGTTGAAGACACTGCCTCATACATGGGAGACCTGGGTTCAAACCCAGGGAGGGCAACAATGTTTTTCACTTTGAATTGCGGGCTGGCTGAACTAGGCTTACCTGGTTTTTTCTTTATATCTTTCTGTGTCGGTTATTTGAACTCTGTGAAGCATTTATTTGGGCTGCAATCTGAGGTGTTGTTAATTGTTGATTTTCCTGTGGGGGTCCACGTCAGAGATAGTTTCATCATAGCACTTGATGGGTTTTACAACTGCCTTGAAGAAACTTTCAAAGTTCTTCAAATTTTCCAGATTGACTGATCTTCATGTCTTAGAGTAATGATGGACTGTCATTTGGTTGCTTATTTGAGCGGTTCTTGCCATACTATGAACTACTACAGTACAGACATAAGGATGTTCTTCAGTAAACTAAGCCTAGATTTTCACAATACATCTGATTGGCTAAAACACATTAAGATTTAAAGAAACTCCACAAATGTACTTTTAACGAGGTAAACCTATTAATTGAAATGCATTCCACGTGACTATCTCAGCTGTTAGAGAGAATGCAAAGAGTGTGCAAAGCTGTCATCAAAGCTATCTATATTATGAAATGTATTTTGATCTCTTAACACATTTTTTGGTTGCTACTTGATTCCGTATGGGTTGTTTCATTATTTTGATTGTGTTCACTATTATTCTACAATGTGGAAAATAGTAAAGCTAAAGAAATACCTTTTGAATGAGAAGGTGTGTCCAAACCTTTGACTGGTTCTGTGCATATACAACAACCCTGTAAATAAAATAAGAATATTACATATTTTCTACATTTGGATTTCTCAAAAGATTCCTATTTATTGATGTTTGTGTATGGACTTCAGTCGCGTGCTTGCTGCCAGGGAATGTTGACTTTTGGTTAACAGACGAGGGTTGTGATCCGCCACAAAAAGAAGGCGGGCTGGACATTTGACCATGAGGACTGACAAACCAAGACCACAGGATGTGTGTTGCTCCCTGACTCCAGTAAATTGCAGTGTTAGACTCAGATGTGCGAAGATTGACAGTTTATAGCTGAATCTACAGAGAACAGAATCCACGAACTGTAGCACTTTACTAACCATTTTTCTTAATAAAAAAAACTTTACTGGTTGACAGCATCATGCCCCTGACCCGTTCTTTATCCATGTCATCTCTGAGCGGTCTGCCGCTTTGGGAAGAAGAAGAATTGCCTGTAGAGAACCTGCTGCTGTTTGAGGTGGCCTGGGAGGTCACTAATAAAGGTTAGTATTACCTTACTTAAAACCATGTGCATACAACTGGTATTTTTCAAATGTTTTTGTCCATGGGACTAAACATATTTGTTTGTATTCCTCAGTTAAGGTAGTAGTGTTCATAATTTCAATGGTGTATGCATTCTCTACAGATTCCTTAATATTATTAGTCCATAAATTCATCACACAATCTTGTGCTTTGAACAGTATATTATTTTAAACAGAGTTGCTTTCTTTGTGTCAAGATGGATTGCAGTGAAGTGTACAAATATGGAGTAACTCACGAGTTCATGACCCCTGGACTCTAGTTTCATAGCGGTGATATATGGGATACTATCAGTAATGAGAAGATTTTGGAGTTGTGACAATTAAGCCTTATTTCAGGGTGAACTATTTAGCTAAATATGGAAATCTTCAAATGTTGCCCCCCCAAAAAATATATTATTAAAATACATTGAAACTTTTTGGAGAAAATGAACTGTTTAACTGTGAATTGTTAAACATTAAGCTGAAGGCAAATACACAATCTCCTCCACATCCATATGTCTGTATGTTGTTTTTGTAGGATAAGAACCATATGAACTATGGCTATTTGAACTACTGTATATGGCCCTTACCATTATGACTAGAGATACAGAGAGTTTAAAAAAGTCTTCCTGAAAAAAGTCAACTGAAATAGACACAAAATAGACACAACAACCTTGAATAAATGAAAACATTTATAGTTAATGATACAACTGGCATTATTTTCGGTGTACTGTATAAATACAGATCTGTTGTCAAAGTCAATCTGGTCTTGTGGTGTAGAAATCAGAGATTGCTACTTTGACATCAGGTATGTATTATGTTAACTATGACAGTGTGCACATACAGTGGTTTGTGATTTCTGATTGTCCTTCACAAATATTTGACAACAGTAGTATATTGTTCATGCAGCATTGCATCTTTTGATTTATTTGCATCATGGGCAAAATGTTGTTTTTGTTAATTCCAATGTATCTTAGACTATACCTAGAACCAACTACAAAATACAATACATCTTATTATTATTTATACTGTTTGTGGGGCCCCAATGTGTTCCATGTTTCAAGTTACAAAGTATGAATGTTTCCACTCTTTCCTCCAGTGGGTGGGATCTACACAGTGATCCAGACCAAGGCCAAGATAACAGTGGATGAATGGGGGGAGAATCTCTTCATGATGGGGCCGTACTATGAACACAACATCAACACCCAGGTGGAGAAGTGTGAGCCCTCCAACCCTGCTATCAAGAAAGCCATGGGAGCCCTCACTGAAAATGGCTGCCCGGTACTTTAATCCACTTTGGGATATTATTATAATCCAAACAAACCCGCGTTGCAGTATTTTTGTGGTAGCTCATTTTCCAACATTCAGTTCACTAACTGATCTTATGAAATCTACCCAGGAATGCTTTTACTTTTCAGAATTAAAAGTGTGTGGCCGTTAAATTAATATTGTAAATAAAGATATCTTGTTAACATGGCCACAGGAAGATGTTTAGATAAGATTGAAGGAAGTTATTCCAAACCTTTTTCTCTGGTTCCTTTTGTTTAATTTATTGTTTTATTTTGTTTCTACACCCTATTTCTAAGGTGAAGAAAAAAACACTGTTGGGGCAGTTATTTATACATTCATACAGTATGTCCATCATATGTCTAAATAATTTGAATTCATATTCTGATGTATAAGAATGGGCTGTGAGTTATGTTTTACTTCCCCTCAAACCAATTTTATTACCTACCATGGGCCGGATGGAATTGCCTCAGGGCCTTAGTAAGCCTACCCTGGTCTAATCAGTCAGAAAAGTGTCCTTCACACTGGTCGGCTGTAACATTGCTGTCCATAGTAGGCCCATGCCTACCAGACCACTTACTCTGGGTTATTTCTCACTTTGACGTACAACAGAAAACTACTTATTTTAAAACCATATAATTCTCAACAATCTGATGAGGAGATGAGGAGACCACAAGATGGCAGACAAACACCATTTCTAGGATCAACAGGGCAGAATTTCCCTATGATGCTGTTACTGTGGGTCTCGTGTTTTATCTTGAAGAAAAACGTTTCCCTTTTTTTGGTTGTACTGTATATGTTTTAGTTATTCTTTTGGCGCTAGTTGATATTAATATCATTCTAGTTGACAGCTGTATTTTCATCCTGAGCTGCGGTGCTTGTGTTTAAGGTATATTTTGGCCGGTGGTTGATCGAGGGCAGTCCGTATGTGATCCTGTTTGACACCAAGGCCGCAGCCTGGAACGTGGACCGATGGAAGGGGGATCTGTGGGACACCTGTGGCATTGGCCTTCCCTTCCATGACATAGAGGCTAATGACTCACTCATCTTTGGATCCATGGTCGCTTGGTTCTTCAAAGAGGTAAAAAATTAAATAATGATAATACACCTTGTATGATAAATGCGTTTTGAAGAGAAAAGTTATGCTGGAATTCTGTACCTGTTTGAATGGGATGGTGCTTTTGGCCAACTCATTGATTTCCAAAATATGGTTTGATTTGTAAGACCAATGACTGCTCTTGTGGGTGATGGGGTGGGCTCTAGACTATCCTATCAGCCAAGGTTGCTGTTCATAAATATCTTTAAACTGCATACAGACAAACCTTAATCTCGAAGTCTTGGTACATATAAGACATTTAAAAAATCTGACTGATGAACTTTTTATTGTTAATTATTATTTTTATTAAATTAATTATTTTTCATAATTGATATTTCTTCGTTTCTTATTTTGTTTTATTGTTTTTTTTTTTTTAATCAAATGTGTTTAATTTTTCTATTAGTTTTTCTATTTCTACATATAAGTGCTGCACTTGTAATGCAGGGCAATGCTTTAAATAAGACCTAGGTCTCAGTCGATTTCTTAGTTTTAATAAAATAAAATGTATTTTGCCCAATGCTGCTGCTGGTGCTCCAAAGGGGTTCACAGTTTTGTTTCCGCCCTGGCACTAATTCACCTGATTCAAATTAAAGACTTGTTAATCATTTTATTAGTTCAAACCCCCATTTAGTGCACCAAGAACATGATTGGGGAACACTGCATCAATTTCTGATACTTTTAAAATAGATAACACTGGAGCCTTTGTACTCATTAAAAATCCATCCGCTTGGGTTGTATAAGGTTTGTCATAGCAAAAAATCAGTGATGAAGTTCAAATTGCCTTAACGTTTATTCCTAGTTAACAGATCAACTTGGAGATTCGCCCAATGTCCTCGCTCATTTCCATGAGTGGCAGGCAGGGGCAGGACTTATTCTCTGTCGCTCACGCAAGATTCCCATAGCAAGCATCTTCACAACACATGCCACGCTGTTGGGACGATACCTCTGTGCCGGCAATGTGGACTTCTATAACAACCTGGACAAGGTATAAAGGACACACACAAACATATAAAAACCTATCTATACAAATGAGGACATCATAACCTTAACCTTAACCTAACTTAACCTTAACCCTGAAAATGTTAACACTTGCCCAAGCCCAACCCTTACTCCTAACCCTAAATCTAAAACAAACCCATTTCCCTGGTTCAATCTTTTTGAGGACATTTTTATTCCCAATATTTATTAAAAGCACACATACTTCTGAGGGTGATTTGTTTTTTATCACAACCACACATTTTGTCAGTGTTGGGGTTAAAAATTATGTTAGACTAAGTATCTTTCCCTTTGTGTCAGGGAGCTACAGTATTGGTCTGTACATTTGTTCAAATGCCTAACACAACAATATCCTCTTTTGTTAGATTTACAGTTTCTACCTGCAATTCCCCCTGAGAGTTACTGATCTGCGCTGTGTTTATGCTCCTGTACAGTACTGTAATTTGCCCTTTTAGGCTGATTGTAAAAAGGTCATTGTGAACCCAAAGGTCATTTACTGGGCAGACTGTGTAATTGACAGCAACCTCTCATTATGGAGGAAGCCTTACTGGTGGACAAGAGACTCAAGGGAGATCCTAGTCTTTAAACATTTGTCTAACTGTTGGATTTACATTTGTCTAAATGTTGGATGCCAAATGAATTCAAAGTTAACACTGTGTGCCCTCAACAGTTGAAATGATCAGTTGTATTTAAATGTCACCTGATATTTACGCAGAATGCACAGAACAAATGATAACTAAACAATAGTTAACCTTAATAATTGCTGCCTAATGTCGTAGTGTTGATAAATGTGATGTGTCCACGTCAGTTTAATATAGACCAGGAAGCGGGTGAGAGGCAGATCTACCATCGCTATTGTCTGGAGAGAGCTGCAGCCCATTGTGCCCATGTCTTTACCACCGTGTCCCAGATCACTGCTGTGGAGGCCACTCACATGCTGCACAGGAAACCAGGTGAGTGATCAGGGTCCTGCTCATCAGGACTAACCATCACAAAACCAGAATAAAGGACCTAAAGTGATCTATCAGTGACACATAATAATGCTGTAATGTTTCCTGCTTCAAAACACTGCTGTTCTTTCTGTCTACTGCACAGATGTGGTGACTCCAAATGGATTGAATATTAGGAAGTTCTCAGCCATGCATGAGTTCCAGAACCTTCATTCGACTAACAAGGGTCGGATCCAGGAATTCATCAGAGGACACTTCTATGGGTAATGCTTAAGTCAATTTTTTAAATGTTACTTATTCAATATACAGCACATGATTAAGCTATTATTGATTATTAACCTGTTTTTTGTCAGCCATCTTGATTTCAATCTTCAGAAAACGCTCTTCTTCTTCATTGCTGGACGATATGAATTCTCCAACAAGGGAGCGGACATCTTCCTGGAGTCACTGTCCAGACTCAACTACCTGCTGAGGGTAGGACCTTGTTAATAATGAAGATCCACTGGCCTCTCTCTTGTCACGCGAGCATTCTCTTCCTCTCTCCCAGGTGCATAAGAGTGACGTCACAGTCGTGGTATTCTTTATTATGCCAGCAAAGACCAACAACTACAACATAGAGACTCTGAAGGGACAAGCGGTGCGAAAACAGCTGTGGTATGTCTCTCCAACCCGGCCCCAGTACACATTGTGAATTAATGCAAACTAACATGTTGGCACTTTCATAAATAATTAGAAAAACATTGTAATTTGCATTCTTTATATTATACCACATTGGAGCTTGCCTTGGTTCCACTGAATATTTGAAATCTTAAACAGAGATTGCTGAATATCTCTGTATCTCTCTCTGACAGGGACACTGCTCACACTGTGAAAGAGAAGTTTGGCACCAGGCTTTATGAGGCTTTGCTAAAGTAAGTACCTCCAAAGTATTCCTCAGACCTGTACGAAGCATCATGTCAACAGTGTAACACTCTTTAATTTGACAACCATGCCAGTATATTCTTAGTAGGCTTTTATTATGAAGGAACTAATGCTTCACTTCAGTGAAACAAATCGTGTGTCACCTCTGTGTCTTGAACCGATCAAAAAGTGATATATGACACATGGTGTTTATAAAATATTTGTCAATGCGGGTTTTAATTTGAATACTTAAGTTTTGCCTTGTGACGTCTTCAGAGGAGATCTCCCTGATATGAACACTATTCTGGACAGAGACGATTTCACCATAATGAAGAGAGCCATCTATGCCACACAGGTAGGAGTTGAAGAGGTGGATCATTTACAGTATTCCATTTTGTAAAGTTGTAGTAGACATGATGAAAGAAATGCTTTATACATACAGCAATAAAGCTATTGAGAGTTAGATTTTCAAGAACATTAACACTTTCCATATTGTTGATTAGGTCGTGTCCACAGTATGATTAAACGATTGGTTTAGAGTTATTAGAATGGACATTATTCTATCATTGATTATTGTATAACCATTCCACCAGGTCAATCAACTCACTCTTGATTGACTAGGTCTTTAAGCTCAGTATGAGCTATGTCCCTGTGAGATGATCAATTCTCAATGGAACTGGTACTAAAACAATGAATGGATGGTCCCTGCAGTGAAAAAGGTCTGGGCTTCATTGAACCACACTGGGCCCCTGATCCAGGGGTCAATAGATTGGCTGTTGGTGGTGTTGCAGTGATGCATACAAGCTGGTATTTAATACTGATGTCTCATTAACATGATAAATGAAGTGGCAGGAATAGAAGATATATTGACTTTTGCCTGTGTGTAGGTGAAATGAACATGTGTTTAATTGCTCAGCATTTTTGTTGTCATTGTAATATTTTACGAAATCAGATTTATTATGAGTCAAATTTTTTTGTGTCAGGGGCTGCTTGAAGGACTCGTAGAAGAGGCTTTAATTTTGTTCCAGACAGTGGTTAAGGTTATATGGCTCTGCATGTATTAAGACTGCTTATTAAGATGCAGCATATTTTTTTGTGCCTCAGCACTGCTCTGTACAGTATATTTTGAATTGTTAAAATATTGTCTATTCAACCACTCTTACCTTTGCTCTTGGCTATCCCAAAAAAGGACAGTCATTCAATAGAATTATGACATGGGTTATATACAAATCCTCAGATCCATATTTCTGATGTCTACTGTAAAAGGTTATTAGTCATGGATCATTGACGGTTTGCTACAGCAGGAAAGTAATCTTGCAGCAACAGGAAATGTGAATTTGTATATACATTAAAATGAATAGTCACTTTTATGGGTCTGGATACATTATCTAAGGCAAATCAAAATGTTCTTTGTAAATTATTAACTTTACAAGCATTTTTAAAACCTACATACTCAGTAAGTTGTCCTGCAGCAACAGGAGTATCAAATTTAAGGAATGCTAGATCGAATCCCTGGGCCTTCATGATAATAGGCTGCTAACTTTAATTGCTTCCAGCTAGTTACTGAAAATATATCTGGCAATGGTAAAAAAGTATTTAAAACTGACAGGTGTTGAACACTTCATTGTGGTGTCCAACACAGGTATATACAGTTATCATTCTTTATGCAGAGACACAGCCTTCCTCCAGTGACCACTCACAACATGCTGGACGATGCCTCTGACCCCATCTTGGCCAACATCAGACGTATCGGCCTCTTCAATGCCCGTGTGGACCGGGTAAAGGTATGCAAAATAGCCAGGTTTATTTATGTCTGAAATTCAGCTCGTTGATTTAAATAAGATAAATGCATAGTTATTGACCATATAACTAATGTATATGGTCAATAATAATTGACCATATACATACCCAGGGGAAAAAAGAAACTTAAGACGTAGAAGCGCATCGTGTTCTCTAGCATTCTGTGGTAAGCTGCGGTAAACTGTAGTGGACTGTAGAATACAATATTAACACTGCAGTATGCCTCAATCGCTTTGTGCTTACTATATTATTTAATGAATACTATATTAAATACTGCATTATTATGGGACACCGAGTGGCACATTGGTCTAAGTAAATACTTCACTCTATAGCTTCTTCACTGTGGCCAGGTGCGTTAATCCTGGAGGCGTTATACAGAACGGAACGGCCTGGGGTGGTCCATGCACTGTAGCGACTCCTTGTGCTTAGTTGGCCGCCAGCAAGCTTAATTGTGGTTCTAATCCATCCTGTGTGCGCAGGTGAAAACAGGATGCCTTGGCAAGATGTGCATCGTAGGAAACATTAAGGTCTCCGACTCACTCAAACCTGCTGTGGAGTTTTACCGTCATAATGAGATTGTGAGGGGAGAAAGATTTTGAAATGTATGAAAAAACTTCAGAATTAACTTCCTAAAATGATTTCAGTAAAATATTACAGCGATATTTATTTATTACTAATTCTACATTATTTAATTTGCATTTGCTGCACGTTGCACCTATTCTTATCCCCCATATCCTATGGTGACTCTGCTACAACATACAACATACAACATACAACAACGAAGTCTCCCCACAATCCCTTTGTCTTTTCTAGGGGTTGAAAATGTGTCTAGGACATTATGTTCAATGGACAGGAAAGTGATGGAAGAACAGTCATTTTTGAACCCACAGAGCAGCAGTGCATGTGTACTGGATCCAGCAGCTTAGGCTATTGGACCCGCCTTGCCAAAATGCTTTTGTTTCCAGCTAGCCTAGATATTGCTGCAATAAAGTGTAGGCTACAGCCAGCGTAGCGGTGATCCCCAATGTTAATTCAAAATGGTTACAACTCCTAATAGTCTCTTTACCTGTGATCCAGATAGTGTTCCACCCAGAGTTCCTGTCCTCCGCCAGTCCCCTGCTACCCATGGACTATGAGGAGTTTGTACGAGGCTGCCACCTGGGTGTCTTCCCTTCTTACTATGAGCCCTGGGGATACACACCAGGTGACACTCCTACTGTACACATAGACGTTAACACTGTGTATGTCTATATCCTCCGTGTGTGTACTTTGTTGGGGAATTACTTAGCAGACACCATTATCCAAAGTAACGTTCACTAAATGCATTTCCCATAAAGGGAGAGTACATTTAAAATACAACGATCAGCCATAACATTATGACCACTGACAAGTGAAGTGAATGACACTGATAATCTCGTTATCATGGCACCTGTCAGTGGGTGGGATATATTAGGCAGCAAGTGAACATTCTGTCCTCAAAGTTGATGTGTTAGAAGCAGGAACAATGGGCAAGCATAAGGATCTGAGCGACTTTGGCCAGTGTGCTCCGATCCAAAAGATGAGCTACTGTATCTCAAATTGATGAGAAAGTTAATTCTGGTACTGATAGAAAGGTGTCAGAACACACAATGCATCGCAGTTTGTTTCGTATGGGGCTGAATATCCACAGAGCAGTCAGGGTGCCCATGCTGACCCCTGTCCACTTCCAAAAGGAACTACAATGGGCATGTGAGCATCAGAACCAGACCACAGAGCAATGGAAGAAGGTGGTCTGGTCTGATGAATAACTTTCCTTTTACATCACGAGGATGGCCGGGTGCGTGTGCGTCATTTACCTGGAGAACACATGGCACCAGGATGCACTATGGGAAGAAGGCAAGCAGGTGGAGGCAGTGTGATGCTTTGGTCAATGATCTGCTGGGAAACCTTGGGTCCTGCCATTCATGTGGATGTTACTTTATCACATACCACCTACCTAAGCATTGTTGCAGACCGTGTGTACCCTTTCATGGCAACGGTATTCCCTGATGGCATTGGCCTCTTTCAGTAGGATAACCCACCCTGCCATAAAGCAAAAATGGTTCAAGAATGGTTTGAGGAACACAATAATGAGTTCATGGTGTTGACCTGGCCTCCAAATTCCCCAGATTCCAATCCAATCGAGCATCTGTGGGATGTGCTGGACAAACAGGTCCGATCCATGGAGGCCCCACCTTGCAACTTACAGGACTTAAAGGATCTGCTGCTAATGTCTTGGTGTCAGATACCACAGCACACCTTTTGCCGCTGTTTTGGCGGCAAAAGGGGGACCGACACAATATTAGGCAGGTGGTCATTATGTCATGGCTGATTGATGTATGTGTTGGTAGAGTCCAACATTTTCTGAAGACAGGCAAGGACTCTGTCACTTTCTACATGTGTTTCTCTCTTCAGGTGAGTGTACTGTAATGGGCATCCCCAGTGTCACCACCAACCTGTCTGGGTTTGGCTGCTTCATGGAGGAACATGTGTCCGACCCCACAGCTTATGGTATAAATGTGCATCATCCTGTCTTAAATAACCCTTCAAACCAGAACCTACAGTAGAGTGGTTTCAAATATACATGAGCCTTGTACTTTGGTGCTCTGGGAGTGATCTGATAAAGAACAGAGCTCAGTTATTTTTAGTCCAGATGTGTTATACATTAGCCGTGTGATCCTGTGTGTCTCTGGTCCATTCCTGGACCTTTTTCAAAAATGCTAAAAATCTACATATATTTGGCTGCATGTAGAAATATATTTATATATTCGTTTTCAGATCTTTATGCTACTCTCTACCTCAGGGATCTACATAGTGGATCGGCGGTTCCGTTCGGCGGAGGAGTCGTGTAACCAGTTAACACAGTTCATGTTTGGCTTCTGCCAGCAATCCAGACGACAGCGTATCATTCAAAGGAACCGCACAGAGAGGCTGTCGGACCTACTGGACTGGAGGTACCTGGGACGGGTGAGTGGCTGCAGTAAGAAACTATGTTATTAAAGGTGGGCTTTTGTGGCCAGTAATATTTTGATTGTGGCTAAAGCTTGGTTTTTGAAAGCAAGTTGGATTTCATGGATAATACTACACAGACTTGGGTTAAAATACAAACCCGATTCCAAAAAAGTTGAGACACTGTACAATTGTGAATAAAAACAGAATGTAATGATGAAGTTTCAAATTTCAATATTTTATTCAGAATACAACATAGATGACATATCAAATGTTTAAACTGAGAAAATGTATCACTTTAAGGGAAAAATAAGTTGATTTTAAATCTCATGGCATCAACACATCTCAAAAGAGTTGGGACAAGGCCATGTTTACCACTGTGTGGCATCCCCTCTTCTTTTTATAACAGACTGCAAACATCTGGGCACTGAGGAGACAAGTTAAATGATCTTGGCCCAGAGAAAACGCCTGCGCTTCTGGATCCTGTTTAGATACGGCTTCTTTTTTGACCTATAGAGTTTTAGCAGGCAACGGCGAATGGCACGGTGGATTGTGTTCACCAACAATGTTTTCTGGAAGTATTCCTGAGCCCATGTGATTTCCATTACAGTATCATTACTGTATGTGATGCAGTGCCGTATGGTTTTCCGGCCTTGACCCTTTCGCACAGAGATTGTTCCAGATTCTCTGAATCTTTGGATGATATTATGCACTGTAGATGATGATAACTTCAAACTCTTTGCAATTTTTCTCTGAGATACTCCTTTCTGATATTGCTCCACTATTTTTCGCCGCAGCATTGGGGGAATTGGTGATCCTCTGCCCATCTAGTCTTCTGAGAGACACTGCCACTCTGAGAGGCTCTTTTTATACCCAATCATGTTGCCAATTGACATAATATGTTGCAAATTGGTCCTCCAGCTGTTCCTTATCTGTACATTTAACTTTTCCGGCCTCATATTGCTACCTGTCCCAACTTTTTTGGAATGTGTAGCTCTCATGAAATCCAAAATGAGCCAATATTTGGCATGACATTACAAAATGTCTCACTTTCAACATTCGATATGTTATCTATATTCTATTGTGAATTAAATATAAGTTTATGAGATTTGTAAATTATTCCATTCCTTTTTTACTCACAATTTGTACAGTGTCCCAACTTTTTTGGAATTGGGTTTGTACAATATGTGTATTACAATTACTTTTGAAGACATTTGTAGGTATTTTAATGTTTTATTTGATTAAATAATTACTCAAATACTCTCGTATTCAAACCAGGTATTTAAAAGTAGTGACTGAAATCAATATTAGAAAATACTTTTAAGAAGTAGGCTATTTGTCCGGTTTTATTTGAATAAAATTCCCTTTTATTCAAATAATGCCTTTACTTTCTCTTCTTGAATGTCTTCTATTCCCGTGCATTTCTCACTGCAGTTTTACATGCACGCCCGAAGCCTGGCTCTCAGCAGAGCATTCCCTGAAAAGTTCTGGATGGAGCCGCTAGCCCCACCACAGGTGAGTTACAGAGGAGAGTCTGTCTTCATCTGATTATTGATTGACACTGTAGTAGATGCTGTCAGGGTTGATCCATTCCCTGAGCTGTAATTGACAATCTAACATTTTGGCAAATGACAAGACATTATTTGTGATTTCGGTTTCCTCTCATCTCATTCAGGACTTCCCATACAGAGTTAAACAATCTCTATCTCTCCCTCACACACACGCATGTCTCACACTTTCTCCTTCTCACTAACTCTCTCTTCACATTGGTTAATGTGTAACTCTCTTCTCATATGAATAGTATATATTACCCATATCGTTTCAAAGGTTTGAGATGCAGTATGTCCCTTCTCTCTCCTCAGACTGAGGGGTTCCGCTATCCCCGACCTGGCTCTGTGCCCCCCTCCCCCTCTGCCTCAGTGCATTCCACCCCCCATCACAGTGATGAAGAGGATGGTGATGAGGAGGAGCTGTATGATGAAGACGAGGAGGCGAAGAGAGACAGGCAGAACATCAAAGCTCCTTTCAGTTTGGGTCCCACTCCTGAGTGAAAAAAGACTCCTGGGGCAGTCTGGCAACTGAGAGGAATGTCATTAATATGCTGGAATAGATTACAGATATCGTAAAAAGATGCAGTATGGGGAGGTTTTTGTTTTAGCCCAGCACAAAAAATATCATCCTTACTGTTGTAAAGACACTGAGCCTCACGTATAATTTAGACCTACTACCTATATATTTTCCAAGACAAAATGCCTCCTTCCTTTGACAATAATTGTACCTTCATGCGTTAATAAATTAGACATGACTAGTTGAATCAGCAGCTATTAGGGATTGTGTTGAGACATCTGAGATGCCAACCCTAATCTTAAATCATATATGACTTACATTACCACTATAATCAGATATATCTTTAGACTAGTGTTGCTATGAATTCAAAATCATTTTATTAAACATTTCATTTAACAATATATTCAATCACTGTCAGCTTTATTTAGTCCTGTGTTTTTGCACATTGCACTACATTTTCAAGATCCAACAACAAAAGATCAACTGATGCAATATAATGATATCAACAACAATAAATACATTATTGTTCATCGGAAGTACTCTCTTTTCCATGTTGGCAAGTCTTGAAAATACAGTTGTTCAGGACCTTCTTCACCTATAATGTGAGAGGAAAAAAATCGGTTAAAAAACACAGTTCAAACAACTTCATGATCGATAGCTAGTAGAACCCGATGTATGAGATGTTTACGTGAGTTTCCACGCTAGCCATACACCCATCTTCTTCGTAAAACCCAATACTAAATGTTCTGTATATTTTCCTTGAACTCACCATCCTCCTTGGCTTGCTGAAGGAAGTTGAGCAGGATTGTGGCTGCCTGGTTTACACTAAGTTTCTCTGTGTTTTGACTGCGAGTCTCTGAAAAGAGGATGTCAAAGAGAGCAGTGATAAGTACAAGATAATAGTCAAGTCCCTGATCACCCTACGTCGCCATACATTGCTCTACTTTACTAAGCTATACAGAAGAGCCAGTTAAAAGAAACCACCACTACAAGTGTTTTACCTAAATGCAATGTGTCATATACATCTCCCTCTTTTCGGTCTTCGCTGATAAACCGCCGTCCCTCTTTAGTAACAACATAAACAGTCACACACAGTTTTGTAATACAATATCATTGAACTGCATTCTTACATTAGCACACATAATGTTTGAGGACATAGTAATTCATTCACTACTAAATAACTTCAGAGGTCTAAAAACTTGTTGTTATGTCCTTATTCTGAACATATTGATTGTTGCGCCATTAAAAAAAGCATCATATTTTGAATGCAAATGATAATTAATACACATACGTGTGCCTTTGAGGTACAGCATTGCTTGAGGTGACCAATTTCTTCTCTGGAAACTGCCCTTTGGTGCGCTCCATGAATGGGAGACAAACGTTGCCAGAAGTAAAACTGCAAGTGCATATGCTGTAATAGTTGTCACACCCTGCAACAGTGTGAAGTAAGATATGGCTATATGAAAATATTGGCAATATAAAACAAATATGCCATCACGCAGAAATGACAAGAATGCCAGCTACTTTGGTGTTTCATGCACATCACCAAGCGTAAAACCCCCATATGTAAAAGTAAAAAATTAGCACTTACTTTCATTGCGATGGAGGGGATTGTCCCTACTTCAGTAGATATCTGTTATAAGTGTTAAAGGGCAGAAGTTGTGTGTCTTGGCAAGAGTTATCCCTGTATTTATACCTGAAGAGATCTCATAGCCCACAGCGCAACGTAACGTGTTATGGATGTCAAAAGCAATAGGTCATGTCAATTTGATGAAAGAGGGGTGGACTCCAAGCACAGAGTGGGAATTCACAAGAATTTACCAATCAATGGCTCATCTGAATGTACACAATTACATAATACATTAGTGAAAAGAACAGCCATAACAAATATAATCTTTTTTTATGTTACCTTGAAACAATAATAAGAAAAGAGCTGTTCATCAGCTGGGAGACAATCAGTTTTCATGCTGTTGTAAATAATACATAGCTTGGAAATATTGATATTTACTTCTTGTGCACCAAAGCGGATCATAGATAGATGTCCGGTCATTTTTATAAATGAAAAGCTGACAGTCTCCCAATAGTTCAGCAAATAAGCCTGGAAATTGTTCGATTTGTTATAGAACTATAAAAATTGGCACACTTGTTGAATATTTTATGTCCAACAAAACTTAAATAATTTCTGCGACGCCTGAGGTCATTCTATGGAACCACCCATTTGTCAGTAGCTTCCTGTGTTTACCTTTATAACCCCAAAAGAGCTTAAAATGTGTAATAAAAAACCACATGCTTTTGTAAATAGCAAAAATTATGAAAAAAACATTCGAAGTTACAGATAGTTTAGCTTTTAGATGTTTTGAATGCTGTAACCCTTTCAAAAATAAAAAATAGGAAAGCCGTTCCAAAGAACATATACGTAAATGCTTTTTTATCATTGACTAACAGGGCGTGCTTCAAGTCGACCCAAACAGCATTTTATCAGGTTGTATTCAGAGTAAAACAAGTGTGCCAATTGTTAAATCAAATAATGCTTTTTTTGGGGGAGGTTAATTACTGTTTGGTGGAGTTTTTCATTAAATGGTTTTTCACTTAAATTCTCTTTAGCTGGTAGCATAGACTCCCAGGGATTTTCATTCTCATTTTGCTTTTATATATACAGCTCCAGAAAAAATTAAGAGACCACTGCACCTTTGTCTCTTAATTTTAACTATTCTGTTCATCACTCAAAACCTTCCATTTCAACTTCTTTGGAAAGGAAAGAAAAAGGTGCAGTGGTCTCTTAATTTTTTCCGGAGCTGTATATATACACACACACACACCGATCAGCCAAATATGTGTTTTTCTGTTGCCAGATCTATATGTCTGCTTTTTCACATATTGCTTGCACATGTGCATTGTACAGGCAGTATAATTGGATGCTGGCTCTTAAAATGGTTCTGTAATTTTCATAGAAAAAATTTGGGTCCTGTTTTTAAAATTATATTTTACATATTTCACTATCAAGTCAGTGTAATTTACAAAAATTGTAGTCTTGGCATTTTCTGTCAATCAAATGCTAATTAATTCCTATTAAACTCAGCTTAAAATATCTGAAACTGCCACTCCAAACAATCACCCCCCTGGAAAGTGAGGCGTTATGCAGGGCAGGTTCTCCGAGTCCTTCAACGCCATGAGGTACATCCACAGGTGCCTCTGTGTGACCACACTGTGGCCATCATACGATCCGCACAGACAGCGAAGGCTTGGTTGAGTTGCAGAATTGCCCAGTTCCTCAACCTTCACTCGGGGACAGGGAGGAGCACCCAGAGAGAGACGTTGGAAACAAGGTGACGTTGTTACCCGCGTTCAGGAAGGAAGCCTTCTCGGCGAACAGAGAGGTTACTCTGTCCCTCCGCAAAGGGGCCCAGGCCAGCTGAAGAAGGTTGAGCAGAAGGAAACCAAAGGTGTGAGAGGTAAAGGCTACGCTTGGGCGGTGACAGTCAAGGTGGGAGACATGTCAATATCAAGTAAATCAAAACATGCCTCAGTGGTGTCAAGACTGGCAAGGTGGTGAGACAAGTTTTTTATTGACTTGAAAATTATGTCTCACCACATTGACAGTCTTATGCACCACCCTGACTGTCCTGCCAACAACCGTTGGGGATTACTTCAGGTCAGTCAGTCTAGTCATTGAGTTGAAAATGACTTATCTCACCTCTAAACTGACTTGACTTACCATGGATTTGAACTTATGACCATTGGAGCCAAAGTCTACTGCTTCACCCATGAGACCAATTTGGATGCTCTATAAAGACAGTGGCAGTCTATTCTTTAAAGGAAAGGTTCGCTATTTTTAATCCTGGGGCCTTTTTCCAGATTATGAAGACTAATCCTGTACTGTGGAGACATAATTTTTTGAACAATTTTGAGAGTTTACAATTTTTTGGTATGAAGCTCTTCTGGCTACAATGAATATGAACGGCGCAACGCATATAGCGTGCGTAATTATTTGATACAATGGGTTTTCCAAAACGGGAAACGGGAAGACCAGGGTGTATTGATATAGGTCTCCATATGTTCTCCGTAAACAATTCGTGTCAAAACGAATATTGTTTCATTGGTTATCGCTGTTTATTATTTCTGGAAAATGGATAAGCAGCTGCTGCAGGGATTAATCTGGTTGTGAGGAGGCTGTATCCGTAACCGTTTTTTTTGTTTTACAGATCTGTAGCCCTCGTTAGCTAGTATGGACTACTATCTCAAACAAAAATGCCAACGCGTTCTTTTAGCTGCTGCAAATCGACGCAAATCTGTCTGTAAGGAGGATTTATCCAGCAACCTGCGTTGTTTACTAAACTGCAGCTCACGTTAGGAGTGGTATTTATTGCTACCTAATGCCATCGAGATCCTTGATGTGTTCGTGGATGAGGCTGAATCGGCTCCAGCGTGTGCAACAGACAGCATTGACTTTCAAGCTCTTATCAACTGGGCAGTTTTGGAAACCTTCCACGTCCCCAAATAAACTGGAAGAGACAGTGGCTGGAGGAACCTATAACGGACAACCAATTCTGTAAGTTGGCATTTACTGTAATGGTTATTTGAATAATTATTTTCTGCGTGAATAGTTTGAGTAGGTACTAAGGCTGTCAAGATATCAGATTTTCACAACACGATTATCATGGCCAAAACAATTCACGATAGTGATATTGTCGCGATATCTATAGAAATTCAAACGCCAGTGTATAGGTCCAGACTCGTAGTTTAAGCACATCGTTTGCCCATTGGTGACATGAATAGGCTATAAAAATCGGAGAGGAGTGTTAGGAAAAATAGTGAACCCGCTACGAAACGGTGCGAATTCGCGACTCACCCGGGTGTTAATTTCAGTGTATTGACCCATACAAGAACATGCATCATTTGTCTATATGTGACATATAGATGAGCTATCGAAAAATCGAGAGGAGTTTTTGGAAAAATACAATATCATTTTCGCCTGGTGAATATGGTGTTATCGTAAGTGTAACATATTACCAATATTTCATTTTTAAATATAACGGTTATTGTGAATACCGGTATAGCGCGACACCCCTAGCAGGTACAGGAATTATTACTACTACGGTTCATTGGCACAATTTTGATACTGTTGGGAACGGCCATGTCAGTTATTTTCTGATTTTGATAAATACCGTAAATTGTGCTTGTTGTCATATAGTAAACCCCAGTGGTCAGCACCGTAGTTCAGCTGTTTGGAAACAGCACAATGCTGTTAGCTCGAGTGCTGAAGTTTACAGATTTTGTGAGGTAGGGGATTATTACTTTTCACGTAGAAAATATTTAGGTTTCACGTAGAACATAACCATTGTCCGTGGCCAGTCCCATTTTGGAAAATCGAATGTATCAAAATACATTATGTAAAACATGAGTGAGCCCTCAAAATACGTCTTTTATTTCTTATGGGATTCACATTCAACTGTAGGTCATAACATAATGGCACAATCATAAAACAAAACTTGGCAACAAAAAAAAAATTAACTGACCCCCTTTTCAAAAGTCTGCATACCCTTAGTTCTTAATACTGTGTATTGCCCCTTTAGCATCAGTGACAGCATGCAGTCTTTTGTAATAGTTGTCTATGTGGCCCCGAATTCTTGCAGGTGGTATAGCTGGCCATTTGTCTTGGCAAAATGCCTCCAGGTCATGCAAAGTCTTTGGTTGTCTTGCATGAACCGCACGTTTGAGATCTCCGCAGAGTGGCACGATGATATTAGAGTCAGGAGACTGTGATGTCCACTCCAGAACCTTCACCTTTTTCTGTTGTAATCACTGGAGGGTCAACTTGGCCTTGGCCTTGTGCTTAGGGTTGTTGTTGTCTGGAAAGTCCCATGCGCAGCTTTCGTGCAGAATAATGCAAATTGTCTGCCAGTATTTTCTGATAACATGGTGCATTCATCTTGCCATCAGTTTTCACAAGATTCCCTGTGCCTTTAGAGTTAACCCCCCCAAAACATCAGTGAGCCACCACCATGCTTCACATTGGGGACGGTATTCTGTTCACTATAGGCCTTGTTTTGACCCCTCTCCAAACATAGCCCTTATGGTTGTGACCCTAAAGCTCTGTTTTGGTCTCGTCACTGCAAATTACAGTGTGCCAGAAGCTGTGAGGCGTGTCAAGGTGTTTTTGGGCACAATGTAACCGGGCTCTTTTGTGGCATTGGTGCAGTAAAGGCTTCTTTCTGGCAACTCGACCATGCAGCTCATTTTTATTCAAGTACCGTCTTATTGTGCTCCTTGAAACAACCACACCGTCTATTTCCAGAGCTGCCTGTATTTCTCCTGAGGTTACCTGTGGGGTTTTCTTTGTTTCCCGAACAATTCTTCTGGCCGTTTTGGCTGAAATCTTTCTTGGTTTACCTGACCTTGGCTTGGTATCAAGAGATCCCCGAATTTTTCACTTCTTAATGAGTGATTGAACAATACTGACTGGCATTTGCAAGGCTTTGGATATCTTTTTTTCATCCATTTTCAACTTCATAAAGTTCCATTACCAGGTCTTTTGACAGTTCTTTTCTGCTCCCCATGGCTCAGTATCTAGCTTGCTCAGTGCATCTACGTGAGAGCTAACAAACTTATTTACTATTAATACACAGACACAGGTGGGGAAAATTCACCTTTAATTGCCATTTTAATCTGTGTGTGTCACCTTGTGTGTCTGTAACAAGGCCAAACATTCAAGGGTATGTAAACTTTTAATCAGGGCCATTTGGGTAATTTCTGTTATCATTATGATTTCAAAAGGATCCAAACAACTATGTCATAATAAATTGCTTCAAATGATACTATACTTAAATAAAATAAATTGCATGATAACTCATATTTTCAAAATCAATGCCAAAATGTCCCAATTTCTGCCAAATTGTCCCAGCGCTGCCAGTTGACAGTTGAATAACAGCCTACTGTCCTAAAATCTATTGTAGCTAACGTTTCTTACTTTGGAACATTAAGGATGATGAGATGGAGACATGGGACATGGAGATCAGAAAGATTGAAAGACTTATTTCTTCATTATACGTTTGCCTTCTATCGTTCTCATGTGATCCAAAGTGCCTAATAGAGATGTGCAGTTCGCAAACGATTCGTTTGTTTTGAACAAATCTTTTTAGTGACTCGGGACTCACAAGTCCTCTTTTCTATTTACTTGTTCAATTGTGTTGTTCATTCGATATAATTAATTCATTTAACAGCGGATTAATACAACATGATCACTTGCTTCACACCAGGTCCTCCAGCTCAGTTCTCCGATCAACTTCTATGTGCATTCGCAGAGAAAATTAGATCCAGGCAGGAACATCATAAAGACATGTTCATAACTAATAATTGAACGCAGACTATAATAATTAATATAGTTAGTTGATTACTGATGCCATGAAAAAAAAGATGAAAACAATTAAAAAGACTGTTGTTTCATTCATTTGAACGACTCGCAGCGGAGTTCTACGCATCCACGGAATACGCTGTAAGTTCTACTTTCGCAATGAAAAATATATCAAAACAATTGCATAATAAAGTTTGTATTATGTTTGTAACAGATAATTGGGCATATGGTAGGTACACATATACCGAAGTCGGCATAAGATCGGAAGATCGAAAGCAGTTTAAAGCATTGAGTGGAGGTGTGAAAAATAGAAAGAAATGGGTCTGCGATGGGCGGTCCTATGCGTTTATTCTGTACAATCCTGCGCTGTCCTTTCCATGGCCATTTATTTCCTGACCTAAGTCCGATACAGACCTCGTCCAGCAACAAGATATTTTTGCTACAAAACTATTTTCATAGAACATAAGGTGAGTACACAAACTCTATCTCAAAATCAAGTTAGCTAGCTAGCAAATTGTGTTTCTACACTGAACAAAATTATAAATGCAACACTTTTGTTTTTGCCCCCATTTATAATGAGCTGAAATCAAAGATCTAAGACTTGTACACTCTATGTACACAAAAGGCCTATTTCTCTCAAATATTGTTCACAAATCTGTCTAAATCTGTGTTAGTGAGCGCTTCTCCTTTGCCGAGATAATCCATCCACCTCATAGGTGTGGCATATCATGATGCTGATTAGACGGCATAATTATTGCACAGGTGTGCCTTAGGCTGGCCACAATAAAAGGCCAGTCTAAAATGTGCAGTTCCATCACACAGCACAATGCCACAGATGTTGCAAGTTTTGAGGGAGCGTGCAATTGGCATGCTGGCTGCAGGTATGTCCACCAGAGCTGTTGCCCGTGAATTTAATATTCATTTCTCTACCATAAGTCGTCTCCAAAGGTGTTTCAGAGAATTTGGCAGTACATCCAACCGGCTGAATGTAAATTGTTTTTAAATCACTGTCCCATGGATAGACTGAAGCTTATTAATGGTTCACTAGGTAAGATTTTTTCATGGAAAAAAAGTTTTAAACATGTTGTGTAAGCTAATGATGCTAATGTCCAGTAGGTGTTTGGCATTTTCGCTTGTTTCACTGTTAGCTGGGCGCTTATGGGCTTGTTTGTTTCTGTTTTAAATATGTTTCTGGTTTTCCTATCAACAAAGGAAGTTACATTAAATAGCTTGTTTTATCTGTAGACTAGAGTCCACTGTATTGCTGAACATGTTTACCATTGCAGGTTCACTTTGATAAATCACTTAACCTAGAATGAATAAGTTAACCAAGTGTTTTGATATGCGTTTTTATTTAGCCAATTCAGTTGGTATGTGCTGTGGAAACACATCAATTTAGGTTAGTGAGCCTAGCTATGCTTTAATGCACAAAAAGTTGTCACTCCGGGAGCTTGAATGCTGAAATGGCATTACTTACCCGTCTGTATCTTAAATGTTTTTTTAACGATAGTGCGTAAGGGTCAACTGAAAATGCGCTGGAACAGTGGTCCTCGGGGAAATGATCAAATATCAGTGGTGGGCCGTTAGCAGAGCCGTTGAAAAAGAGAGTTGCTACACTCCCATAGACCGCCATAGGAACTTTGGAATGCGGAAGTAACACGTGTCGTGGAGCAGCCAATAGTTCCAAACACTGATAGTTCCAGCACTGAAGACCATTAATATTAGGAGCTTCCGAAGTACGCTCGCTGGTAAGTTGATGAAATTATTGTAATTTTGACTATTAAACACATTTTCCGACATCTCATGAATCTAGTCAGTAGTTTTGTTTTATGTAGCCAGTTTTAGTTAATGTTTATTGGAAGATAATAGATTAATTGTCTGGTCAGAAGTGGCTGTCATTGATGATTTGGGGCAAAAAGATGTACCTACGACATAGAAAATAGGCCAAGAGACCTGGATATGCCGGAAAATGACAGCAGGTGCTCTGGACTTTATGTATGTAAATGTATGTGTGTGTGTATATATACATAGATACATACATATATACAATTTATATATTATGGGTTAGGGTTAGTTGTGTACATATTGATACTTAAGAGTAGGCCTATATTAGTCTGTACAATGTGTACATTATATCGTATGGATGTATTTTTTTTTTTTTTTGTGTGTGTGTTTTCTGATACATGGCTTAGCCTATGATTAAGGAAGGATGAATGGGTACATTGGCCATACTGAAATCAATCCCATTAACAGTTATGGGTCGTATTTAGGAACATAGTTAATTCACTCAGTAATTATATCTCCGGTTTCATTTCATGAAGTTAATATTTACCGAACATTGCTGCAAATATAGTCGTTGCTGTAAATGTATTCTACGTTATGGGAGTCCATTTCCCTCCAAAATTAAACACAAAAACATATTAATGCTGTTTCCGTCACTCTCCCCCCCCAGAAAAGTATATTGTATGCATTTAATGTTAGCGTAAACATAATAATCAATGTACATTATGCGTCAATATTTACCTATAATTGCTGCAAATATAGCTGCTGCTGTCTGTCCCGCTTAAACGATTCAAACTGGTTGACAGCGCAGCTCGGTTTGGAACTATTGAGAGCAACATAAACCACGTGACTGCGTGCCGGCGAGATCAATAGTGTGTCGCAACTCTCTTTTTCAACGGCTCTGGCCGTTAGGGCCAGCAAAGCCTTATCGGCTGGCCTAAAGATTTTTTATTATTTAATAAATATTATATACAAAATACAAATGTGATAATTCAACAAGAGCTGCAATGGTAGAGGAAAGCCTGTATAACATGGATAGCCTACGACTATTCCATTAAAATAAACAAATACGATTATTCCATTAAAATAAACAAAGACGGAAATAGATACTTTAAATGAAAACTGACTGAATCAATTACTATTTTCGTAGACGTATTGTTACGTGCTACCATTGGTAAGATGTTTGACAGTTTTTCCAAAAAACAAAACAAAAAACATCCCCTAGCTATTTGTGCATGCATGCGCATTTTAGTTAGTGCATGCTATTGTCATCAGTTGAGTGATAGTCCGGCGTCTTCCCCAACTGAACACAGATGCTAGACATTCTGCATGTATTTAGGCTAGTGTAGGCCTGATGGTGATCGACATATGGACTTATTAATCCACAATGCAACATTAGACAACATTTTTGTAATCAAGGAGAAACTTACGGCGAGACCTCAAGAGGAGTCCTCGAACGAGCGTAGGCCGGCGCCGAAAATATGCCATGGTAATGTCAGTGATAGATAGTCAAATGATTTATAGTTATTAAGTTAGGTTGCTAGCTAATTCAAACTGAGTCGCCTTAAACTGTTAGCCTACTTGATGTGGGGTTGAAACATTCATTAATAGATGTAAAATAACGAGACGAAGTTGTTAGAGATGATAAGGACATTACTTGTTACAGCACGTGATACTAGGCCTATATAATTAGGTGCATGCATGTGCATATTATGCAGATTGTGTTTTACGCGAGCGCCATTTTGAAATTAGGGCGAGGACAGTTCGGTAAAACTAGGACGAAAAAACGGCAAGTTCACACAGTGAATATGTCCTTGTGTGTACCGAGTGAAGAGGACCGAAGTGATGGCTTTTATTTATTTATGACTTGTTCAAAAAGTTCGTTGGAGCCGGGTCATTAAAACAAGGAGGGATGTAGGGGGTGCCATGTCAGGTAAGCGAAATGTTATTTGAGTACATCACGTAGGTTGGGCAGATGAAACATTTAACAATACTTTTTCCGAAAAGAAACTTATATTGTTGTGTTTGTCATGGAGGCCAGTTTCATAGTATTACCTTACATGTAAGCTATGTGTTGTAGTTTAAAATAAATCGCCAGAAAACAGCCCTAATCTTGGGGCTTTTTTTCCACCCTCGCTCATCCTACCGTTCTATTGAGCGCTGTGGCACCAACTCTACTTCAGAACGCGTTCTGAAGTAAAGGTTTGCCTCACAACATTTCCTTTTACAAACGGCCTACTAAATATCTTATCGTTGTTTTCCTGGGCTTTCTGCCACCTACTCATCAAAAGCAAAATCGTTTCCACTCATTGTTAAAAATATTTATTCAGAGAAAGTGTAAAACATTACTAAATCTTATTTGGGTATTATTTGTCTAATTACGTATAATTTTAAGCCTTCGTCGTAAAATTTTAGTTAACCAAATCAATTTATATTTTTTGTTTATTTGCCAAATGGACGAAGGGTAATTTACGTTGTCACGTTTGTTAGTAGGTTTGAAATCGAGCGTATGATGCGAACATTCTGTGAGAGAGCCCTCGCGCACTTGACGGTTTGACAGTGAGATACAGTGACAAAACCGTAATGGATTACCAAAAAACAGTAACTGTAATCTGTTACATTACCAACAAAACATTGCAATCGGATTACAGATAGTTTTGATAAAATGCATGATTACTTTTGGATTACTTCAATTGAAAAATAATAGGTCCGCGAAATAATTACGACACGTTGCATGTTTGAGTTCATTAATGTTTTAAAAACATCGTTATTTGAACCAAAATAAGAATTGCGCGCCTCAGTTGTGTGATCATCATACGAGCAAAAGTGGGCTCGCATAATGAAGCGCTAGTTAAATTTTCTCTGGTTTTAGTTGATTGAATGGCTGATATAAACAGTATATCTACGATAATATTAGCCAAGCCATATAAAATGTTATTTAGTTTTCTATTCGACGCGGAACAATGATAGGCCTATCTGGTGTGATAGGCCTGTTTCAGGTTTCAAAGTTTATTTGGCAAATGCACCAACACAGCAAGAACGAGTTGCACCGAAGAATTTAGACAGGAATTGTTTAATAGATTAGGCAACTATTTGTTAGATAGCTGTAACATGGCGCTGCTTTCAAGATAAAACATTATGTGGAATTTACCATGCCATTTAAGGAGAAAAGGTGTGTTGGGAAGCACTCTAAGGATGATTATTTGCATTTAAAGCAAGGTACACCTCCGTCCATACAGGTAAGCCATGTGATTCTGCTTGCTTTGCATTTATGAAAGTTGTGTTTATTGGTTATCATTGGCTGCTAACGTCATTTACTTTAATCTATGATTGCAGGTTTATAATCACAGTTTCTTTATTTCATTTGCGTTTTGAAAATCAATCACTGGTGGCCCTAATAATCGTAGGTTACTTTCGTACGGGTAAATATTATTTCTATGAGGTTGTTCACGATTGCAAATGTGCATTCAATGTGCCACGTGCATTCACGTGCCACGTACCATTAAGGTGTATTAGCAATTATATACTGACTGGGTGTAATGCACCTGTTGTGAGGGTGGTATTGCTTAATGTTGTTTTTAGGGTGGAGATTAGGGTGCAATTTTAGCAGGAATAGCGACATTCTGAAACATCTTATCTAGAGAAAAGTATTGTATTTACATTAATAACTCTGCAGGGCTGCTTGTTGTTAACGGCAAAGATTTTGGCATGAGAAATGTACAAATCAGCTACTTCGACTCTTCGACTCTTGTAAGGCTAGTTAAACAAAATCAACCTCTCCATATTATGTTGTGCATAGACTTTCCTCTCAGCCGTGGGAAAAAAGGTAAAGAGGGGGGTGGGATAGGGTGGCGCAACCCATTTTTCATGGAAAAACTCATTCGTAGACTAATATTGAAAGGTTCAGAAAAGAGCGCGCCGGTGGGAATATTTGAGGTTGGAGTGGTTATGAGGAAATGAGCGAAAATGCTACGCAGCAATGTTCTTGGTATTCTCCATTTTTCGCGGCTACCCAGCCTCACAAGGGTCTCTATTTGTAATACACCAACAGATGACATGACACGTTATGAAAATTGCTTCAAATTCATAATCTGCGCAGGTATTTAATTAATCAGGTAGGGGGGGAAAGGATTTTAATTTGTCCTTACGCCCCCATCTCTTGGAAGTATATAGTACCTTAATTTGGAAAACCTTTTCTACAAACCTGATTCCAAAAAAGTTGGGACACTGTACAATTGTGAATAATAACAGAATGCAATGATGTGGAAGTTTCAAATTTCAATATTTTATTCAGAATACAACATAGATGACATATCAAATGTTTAAACTGAGAAAATATAGCAGGCTTCTGAACTGAGCGCTGATAACAACTTGGGTTGTCCTTGTCCTCTTTAGTCCGGATGACATGGCGTCCCAGTTTTCCAAAATGAACTTCAAATTTTGATTCGTCTGACCACAGAACACTTTGCCAAAGTCCATTTTAAATTATCCTTGGCCCAGAGAAAACGCCTGCGCTTCTGGATCCTGTTTAGATACAGCTTCTTTTTTGACCTATGGAGTTTTAGCCAGCAACGGCAAATGGCACGGTGGATTGTGTTCACCAACAATGTTTTCTGGAAGTATTCCTGAGCCCATGTTGTGATTTCCATTACAGTATCATTCCTGTATGTGATGCAGTGCCGTCTGAGGGCCCGAAGATCACAGGCATCCAGTATGGTTTTCCGGCCTTGACCCTTATGCACAGAGATTGTTCCAGATTCTCTGAATCTTTGGATGATATTATGCACTGTAGATGATGATAACTTCAAACTCTTTGCAATTTTTCTCTGAGAAACTCCTTTCTGATATGGCTCCACTATTTTTCGCCACAGCATTGAGGGAATTGGTGATCCTCTGCCCATCTTGACTTCTGAGAGACACTGTCACTCTGAGTGGCTCTTTTTATACCCAATCATGTTGCCAATTGAAATACTGAGTTGCAAATTGGTCCTCCAGCTGTTCCTTATCTGTACATTTAACTTTTCCGGCCTTTTATTGCTACCTGTGCCAAATTCTTTGGAATGTGTAGCTCTCATGAAATCCAAAATGAGCCAATATTTGTCCTGACATTACAAAATGTCTCACTTTCAACATGCTATCTATATTCTATTGTGAATTAAATATAAGTTTATGAGATTATTCCATTCCTTTTTTACTCACAATTTGTACAGTGTCCCAACTTTTTTGGAATCGGGTTTGTACAATGTCACTAAGTTTATGGACATCCTTACTAAACTGCTAATCAGAATTGTCCTATAACATCTAACATTGGCCTTCACCATTTCAGAAATACACATTAATTTCCGAACACTGAACCCGCCTACGTTTCCCTATGGAAAATGCTATACATGCGGACGAAGCTGTGTAGCATTCAGATCTCAAATTTATATTTTCATTTTTTTTTTAAGTTGGGCACCATTTTAATCAGGAGGACCTCCCCTTTTAAATGAGGTAAGACAGATCAGCGGACTTTGCTGCCATAACACACTAGTCACAAAAACATTTCCCCTATGGAACTCTAAGCTCCACCCATTGGTTTCCTATGGCTGGGAGAGAGATTCCTGTCTTCAGAGGCAAATAGGAAAATGTATATTTTCAGATTTTTATATGTTGGAAACCATTTCAACCAGCAGGACCTCCCCTTTAAAATAAGATATGACTGGGCTGTGCCATTCAGTGTCATCAAATGCCAATCCCCCAAAAACTCAGAGCTCCGCCCATTGGTTTTCAATGGAGAGACATGCTTTCATCAAGTGGGGCATCATTTTAATCAGGAGAATCTCCTCTTTTTAATCAAATATGATTAAATGATTTAAGCGCAATTACTACCATATAGGACTAGATGTTTATTTCCTATACCAGTTGTTATTTTTCCATTTCGTCATGAAATGCGGATAAAATAGTAAAATAAACGGAGACCTGATTTGGTGCCATTTTGAGAAAATAGAATTTTAAGCTTCAGTCAGGCGAGAAGAGGCTCTACGAAGGTTACATTCAATTCATTTGCTATGGGCTTCCGCAAGCGTTCCAGCTCAGCCAGCATTCTTTTGCTGTTTTAGAGGCTAGGGTGAATGTTAATGCGTTCTATTGTCCAGCCTAACGTCATTCGGCTAGCTACTGTAATGTGTTAGTTGTTTTCTGGGCACAGTCCCCGCTTTGCTAGTCTGTCTCCGGAAATGACAACTTTTTTAACTGTGCTTTAAAAACAGACTGCAAAGGGAAATAATATTTTACGTGGCAAGACAGACATGGCAGCAGAGTATACTGATTGACGTCTCGATGGCGTTAGGCTTGTTTTGGCCAACAGAGCAGGCTGTGCGCTAGTTCTGTTTGCTTGCACTAGTTTTAGAGAGAACTGCTGTGCTATGAAATGTTCGGTTCGATCCGATACCAAATAATGCAGAGCCAGAATCACCAGTACTTTTTATTGTTAAAAGTGGCTTAGGTACTTTCATGTCGGGGAGAGCTTCTTGGTATATCCAGAGCCCTTGAGGAATCACCTAGGTAAAATAACAAACTAATTACCTCTATAATAGCCTATGACAGACTGCATACTTCCATATTTCAGGTTTGAGGAGTATTATTTTAAATTCCATTAAAATAAGTAATTAAGATATGTTTCAATGGACTGAATATTCTATTTGTATGTCAGAATATTGTCTATATTTCACACAATGCTTCTCTTTTGTTCAGCGATGGCATTCATGTGTGCAGTAAGTGTAGGCCTGTGGGTTGGGTTGGCGCCAGTAGTCTGGGTGCGCGCTGTGGCAACAAACAGAACAACATGCTACAACTGGAAATGAAAATGATGAGGTAGATGGAGGAGAAGGGACAAGGGGGCTAAAGGCTGATCCAAGTGAGTATCTTAAGAAAAGGAGAAAAGTACGAGCTATAGAAGATTAACACCGAAGATTTGTTCACTGAAGAAATGTTATGCTTATTGTCTCTGCAAGGCCAGACTAGAGGAGAGGACATCCTGAATGCACTTTTGTCATTTTTTAACAAGAACAATCTGAACTGGTCTGGTGCATTTTTCACTGCATCATACACCAGGAGGCACTCGTATAAAAACTCAAACAGAACGAGTTGCAAAATGTGATGCAACTGGTTGTACGTGTTGTCAACTTTATTGTTTCAAAAGCACTGAATCATCGACAGTTCTGCCTGCTCCTGGAGGAGTGTGAGACAGTACGGTGACTTAGTGCTCCACAATGAAGTGAGATGGTTCTCTCGCAGCGGAGTACTTGAGCGCTTTCTGAGCCTCCTCCCAGAAATACACAAGTCCCTTAACGGCAAAGCAAGAAACGAGTCAGAGGGGATAAGTGGATTATCGGGCTGGCTGTCCTGACTGACATTACATGAGACCTGAACACACTGAACCTCCAGCTCCAAGGAAGATACATCCAGCTAACATCCAGCTAACATGCTACGTTTGGTTCAAAATTGAGAGCTGTCTTGAAAGATGACCCAGTACTATTGCAACACTTTAAACACAGTACATTTGTGGAAGTGTTGAAGGAGCTTAAGGGAGAATTTGAATCCAGATTCCAGGATGTGTTGGAATATAAGATATTCAATTTCATTGATAACCCCTTTTATGTGATTGTGTCCTCTGACCCCAGCCATCACACAACTCTACCCTGCTGATCGTGCTGCACTGGGGAGTGAAATAATTGAACTACAGACTAATGACACTCTGAAAGCTGAACTCCGAACAGGTGTCGGAGACTTCTGTAGCATGGTCTCAGAGTAATATTTTCCTACTGTAAAACAGTTTTTGCAAAGGGTAATATCCTTTTTTGTCAGCACATATACATGTGAATCGACAATTTCTACAATTAACATTATGAAGAGGAAACAGAAACTGACTGACCAATGCTCACCTGGACTTACAAGGATTGCGAGAACTGTCTACAAATATAACATGAAGACTGTCAGGCAAATGCATTCACACTTCCATTCATATCACAATTAAGGTAAGCCTATTATATATTTGACTGGTATTGACTGCTGCTGACCATTAGCTGTACTGTATGCTGCTTCATGACTATGATATATTGAGGTGTAGTAGGCCTGTATGGGTTATACATTGTGGCATCCTGAAGACACAGATAGATTAGCTAAAAAATAAGTGCGGCTCTCCTACTGACCGTGTCTTGCCAGTGTGGCTCCATTGGAAAAAACTGTGAGATACTCTGTATTATGTGGATAGATGTTCTGCTCTATAAGGTTTTGAATAGGTTATGCTAGTTAACTATAGCTATGTAGACTAAGCTAGCTAGGTTAGCTAGCAACTGTCATGGGAGTAGTTAAACTTTTACATGTAAACAGGCAGTGGACAAGCTATTTTGAAAATATGATTATATTAAACAAATATAAATGAATAAATGAGATTATTTGTAGATTAGAATTTTAATTATTTGACATTATTATATAACATATTTAGACATTTCAATGGATAACATTAGCATTGACAAGCAATCCTGAAGATATAATGTAGTTATCTGTGGGCTAACGAGGCTACTACTCCCATAAAAAAAATCTACTTCTAGAAGTAATAATTTACAATTATTTTTGTTAAGTGTGCTTTCATCTAATATGGGTAAGTGCACGTTTAATGAGATTTGGCTTGAAAACAGTGCATTTAGTGCTGGGTTGAAGCCTGTTGAAAATAACGAATTTGAAGCCCACTACACTTTGTGCAAGAAAAAAACACTCAAATTAGCATCTTTGGGTATAAAGGCATTAGTCGCATTGGAAGTCAGAAAAACATGAAGCCAATGTAAAACGCTACCAGCAAACTTCTGCCATCACCCAATTATGTTCTGTAATTCACATCGGGAGCATCACCAAAGTCCGGCCCCAGTGCGACCCACTCTCTGCTAACTTTAACTCATACTGCTCCGCTAAGTGACCTCCTGACAGCTTTTGGATCTACGCCAACATTAAAAGCTGGAGGTGCTCTGGACTTGACACATGGTAGCGAAACATCAGTCATATAAAAGCAATGAAGGAATAGGTGAGCTGGTTCAAACCATGTTCCCTGATTTTGAAATCGCTAAAACCATGTGCGGAAAGGACAAGATGTCTTAAATTAGGCAATTTGGATTGGCAGATTTCATTTAGAGAGACCTCATCTCGAAAGTTAAGGGCCCTTTCGTTTTGAATTTTTGACGAATGTTTTAATACAAACAAGCAGTTGGACCTGCATGTACGTTTCTGGAAGGGGATGCTATAGTAATGCTATTGCAAAGTGTGGTGATCTATTCTGTTGCATGCTATAGGGATAGTTCACCCATTTTTCAAAGTTTTATATGGTTTCACTTACCCCCAAAGTGGTATGTAGGACAGTAGTAATGGTGTCTACGTCACACAGTTCTAGCTGTGCTGGTTGTTATTTTGCAGGATATCTAGCTGGGGGATGGTTATCTGAGTACAGCTAGGACCATGTGAGGATACTGCCACTGTCCTACATATCAATTTTAAGGGAAGTGAAACTATATACACATTTCGAAAATGGTTGAACAAGACCATAGAATGACACACAAACAGTTGCAAAGAAAGTTAACAATAATTTAGCCCTACTCATGAGATTCTTGGTTGATTGTTATTGCTTATCAGAAGCACAATACGAGATATAATACCTGAAATGACTAAGACGCAAAAAAGTGAAAAGGTCGATTTGTCTTTTTGGACCACCGCAGTGAGGGGAAGGTGGTCCACACACTGAGCTGAAGGTGTGTGGACCACCTGAGGAGCCTGGTGGTGTGGATGGTGGTCCACTACACTGTAGCTAAAGTGGACATAGCAGACAAGAAGAACTGGCTCCAACCACAGGACATTGACATTGGCTTGGGTGCTGAGACAGTCCTCAAGCTAGGGTTGTAATTTAGAAAGATAATTTTATAAATCATGGTCAGGATGCAAGCAGCAAATATAATTTTATTGTAAATACTATTTACAGCTTACTCTTCCCGTGTCAGAGCAGAAAAGGTGTTGAGCTCAGAGTCTTTGAGTTTTGAAGGGACTGCATGCAGGGACTGTCAAACATTGTCAAACAAGTGCGGGAGAAGAGCCCCCTTGAGTATCCAGCGGTTAGACACATGGAGCGTCTGGACCCCTCATGTTCAGGGACCCAGACCGGTGTCTTGATCAGACAGTTCTGCAGGACAAACAGCTGTCAGGAGGCGTTTCTACTGGTAGAAAAAATTAATTGTGGATGGGGGCCAAATATTTGCATGAATGTACGTACGCACAATTGTGTGCGAATTTACATATATCTGGATGCATTTGCATGATTTTCCACATATTTGCATAAATACGCACATATTTGCATACATCTGCATGAATTTGCCCAGATTTGCATGTGTGCATATTTGCACACATTTTCAGTTCTTGCATATTTTTGTGCAAATTGACCTAGATTTGCTTCTTATTGCTTTTTTTTTTGCGTGTGAGTTCAGTACTCACTCAGAGTTCCAGAATTGGATTTTGACGTTACAATACATTTAATCCGCAGCTTGCCAAAAACACCACGCTGCTTACTAGTTATGCATCTATTTTTTTTATTTCAATTATTACAACCTCTACCGGTTGTAACTGTTAAAAATGTATATTGAATAATTATTGACTAATCTTAAAAATGCTGTCCTTTTTCTAAAGATGACGGCGCAAAAGATACTTACACGCTTCACTTGTTGTATCAACAAAACATAATCTATCAGGCAATAGGTGGTGTGTAAATCATTTATTTAGGTAATTATTCAGAAGCTCTCAAAAGTTTGACAAATTATGAATTCCGATTCTTGCATGTAGTAATGGACAAATGCGATCAGTGGAAACATTTATTTTAGAAGATTACGCTGAGCTTTTTTTTTCAACAAAAGTAGTGCTGTAATACGGTTTTCGTTTGCACCATCGGTTCTTTACTAGATCTGTCGATTGAGCTATTGTGTGTGAACCCTACCAATACGAACTGACTGGATTAATCCCACGTTAGCTACATGCATCGAGTGCCGTTAAGACGGTTGACATGAACCGTCACCTTGCCAGGTAAGGAACATTATATTGCATTGCAAGCTTCTCTAATTCAAAGAGCTGCAAAAGCTGGTTGATGTGTAACTGTAGCTAGCTAGCAAACGTCAGCTAGCAAAGTGTGACCTGTAATTCAGTGCAGCGAAAATGAAGATTGGTGACGGTTCTATATGTCTTATTGTATTGAGCTGTAGAAGTAAAAACAAAAGTCTAACATATCCTTTGTTTGATCTAGTTACTGAAAGTCAGCCACCAACAACAGACTCCCTCAGATTTCCAACCAGGAACTGTAGTTATATCTGCATGATGTGTCACTGCTGAGCACTGGATCAAATTATTGTGAGGCAATGGGCGGTGGGTCGCAATTGTTTTAAACTTTAAAATGCGCTATTAAGTGTCTATATCCAGCACAAGTACTTTCATTGCGTGTTATTAATATTATTGAAATTATAGGTAGTTTTACAGTGATATACTGGGACAAATCATAGTTGTCCCAGGATGGCAAATCTGTCCGAAAGACTGGCAAATGTAAATGACCGTCAAGTCTCAGAGTTATTCACCTTTCTTTATCTTTGGTTGATACCGGTGTGATTGTACGCGTCAAAGGGTTAACCATAAACATTCTTTTTGTGGATGGGGGCCACATATTTGCATGTATACACACAATTGTGTGCAAATGTACATAAATCTGGATGAATTTGCATATATCTGCATTCATGTGTGCATATATGCTTTAATGTGTGCATATTTGCATAAATATGCACAGATTTGCATACATCTGCATGAATTTGCCCAGATCTTAATAAACGTGTGCATATTTACATAAATGTGCATTTATTGCATATTTTTGCATAAATTCGCATAGATAAGCTTTTTTTGCTTTAGTTAACCCTAAAACATTATTTTTGTGGATGGGCGCCATGTAATTGCATTAATGTACATGCGCACAATTGTGTGCAAATGTACATAAATGTGAATGAATGTGCATAAATCTGCATTAATGTTTGCATATTTGCTTAGATTTGTGCATATTTGCACAAATCTGTATGAATGTGCATATCTGCATGATTTTCCACATATTTGCATAAATATGCACAGATTTGCATAAATATTTGCATAAATGTGCTTTGATTGCATATTTTAGTGCAAATTCCCATAGATTAGATTTTTTTTTGCTTTATTTACCCTTAAACATTATTTTTGTGGATGGGAGGCACATATTTGCATGAATGTACATACGCACAATTGTATGCAAATGTACATAAATCTGTATGAATGTGCATATTTGCATACGTTTCCGCATATTTGCATTAATAAGTAAAGATTGTATACATCTGCATGAATTTGCCCAGATTTGCATAAATGTGTGCATATTTACATACATTTTTATATATTGCATATTTTTGCGCAAATTCACAGATTAGCTTTTTTTTTTTTCTTCTTTAGTTACCTTAAACATTCTTTTTGTGGATGTGGGCTTTGAAATGGGGTAAAATAAGGAACGCTTCACGAATTTGCGTGTCATCCTTGCGCAGGGGCCATGCTAATCTTCTCTGTATCGTTCCAATTTTAGTATATGTGCTGCCGAAGCAAGCACAATAATGCCCTAGGAAAGACCCGTATATATACGGTGCAAGACCTTGGGTGGTTTTCATCATGGTTGGCATTTAAGAGGCTTTAAATAGACCCTCAGCAGTACATAAAACTCATCAGGAAAATAGTGTGACATATTATATTTATTTAGAGAATATTGTATTATTTAGTGGCTGTCTTGTCTCTTTCTGGTGTTCTAGCTGCTGCCTAGGATTTGCAGTGCATGCTGGTTTTTATGCGGAAACACCAGTCAGCCTTTGTTTTTGATTGGGTAGAAGGAAAGTGCACACCGACAACCGTTCCTCCAAACCCCACCCACACACTCTGCTTTACTCGGGTTTCTCTTTCCCCTCCCCCGGTCCTTAGACAGCCATTTCCACTCTGCCACATGGCCTTACCAACAAACAAACCGATAACTGGAGATGAAACACAAATCGCTAACTGCCCATTCGGGAGAGAGAAAAGCACAGTTGGTAGAGAAAACGTAAGTAATGGCCAGAGAAAAGATGCGTTGCAAAGAAGAACAGCAGAGATTCACTGTGAGCAGATTTGTAGATCTTTTACTGGAGGAGCGAGGGTCGGTTGCAAGTCCGCCACCAAAAACAAACTCACTCAGATTTCCAAACAGGAACAGTAGTTATACAGTGGGTATAAAAAAGAATCACCCGCCTTTTAAAATAATCACATTTTGTTGCTTTGCAGCCTGAAATGAAAACGGACAAAAACAATTGTTGTTTTATTCAGCTGTATTTACAACTTATAACATCCAAGTGAAAGATATAATACCAACTTGTCAGATAAAAATAATTACAAATTAAAAAACAGAATCACTGAGTTGGAAAAAGAATCACCCCCCTCCTAAAATAAAAACTTGTAAACCCAACCAGTAGTTAATCACCTTCTCAATTGCACACAAAGCCAATTGACTTTCAACTGTGATCAGCTGTGGTCATTTTGATTAGCTCATCATGAAACAAGCTTTTCCTGAAGCATTTCAGTCCTTGGTAGTGCAACTGAAGAAAACAATCAACTATGGGTGGCAAGACATTGTCAAAAGATCTCCGGGATAAAGTTGTGGACAGGCACAAGTCAGTAGATGGATCCAAAAAAAATTCAAAGGCTTTATCAGTGCCTAGAAGCACAGTGAAGTCTATTATTATGAAGTGGAAGGTATTTGGTACAACACAGACTCTCCCTGGGTCAGGACATCGTTACAAACTGGATGAAAGAGCCAGAAGGAAATTGGTCAGAGAGGCTACCAAGAAGCCTACAGCAACTCTGAAGCAGTTGCAAGGAATTCATGACAAAGAGTGGTCATTGTGTGCATGTGACAACAATATCACAAATTCTCCACAAATGTGGCTTGTATGGGAGCATTGCAAGAAAAAAGCCACTCAAGAAAGGCCACATGCAGTCACGACTGAGCTTTGCCAAAACACACCTTGAAGATTCTAAGGCAGCGCGGAAAAAGGTGTTATGGTTAGATGAGACTAAAATTTTATTATTTGGCCTCAACGCCAAACGATATGTCTGGTGAGACAGCTCACCATCCAAATTACACCATTCCTACAGTAAAGCATGGAGGTGGTAATATCATGTTATGGAGTTGTTTCTCTGCAGCAGGGACTGGAGCACTTGTCAGGATAGAAGGAAAAATGGATGGGGCAAAATACTGTCAAACTCTTGAGGAAAATCTGCGGTTCTCTGCCAGAAAGTTGTCAATGGGAAGAAGATTTACCTTCCAACATGACAATGCACACAGCAAAACTGAACACGCAGTGGTTTAAGGAGAAAAAGGTGAATGTCCTTGCATGGCCTAGTCAGAGCCCAGACTTAAACCCCATTGAAAATCTGTGGAATGACTTGAAGACAGCAGTCCACAAACGGTCACCATCAAATTTAACTGAACTTGAGCAGTTCTGCAAAGAAGAGTGGTCAATTATTGCATCGTCTAGATGTGCAAAGTTAGTAGAGACATTTCCCAACAGACGAAAGGCTGTAACTAAAGCAAAAGGTGGTTCAACAAAATACTGACACAAGGGGGTGATCCTTTTTCCAACTCTGTGATCGTTTTAAAAAAAAGATCTGACATGTTGGTGTTATCTTTCACTTGGATGTTATTTGTTACACTGAGTAAATACAGCTGAATGAAACAAAAACGGTGTCTGTCTTCATTTCAGGCTGCAAAGCAACAAAATGTGATAATTTGAAAGGGGGGTGATTATTTTCTATACCAACTGTATCTGCTTGATGTGTCACTGCTGAGCACTGGGTCAAATTATTGTGAGGCAACGGGCGGTGGGTCGCAATCGTTCAATATTTTAAAATGCGCAGATTTGCATAAATACGCACAGATTTGCATTCATCTGCATGAATTTGCCCAGATTTGCATTAATGTGTGCATATTTGCATACATTTGCATTTATTACATTTTTTTTGCACAAATTCGCACATTTGCTTTTTTTGCTTTAGTTTACCATAAACATTATTTTTGTGGATGGGGTTCACATATTTGCATGAATGTACATGCACACAATTGTGTGAACATGGATTTGCGTAAATTTGCGCTTGTTTGCATACATCTGTATGAATGTGCATATCGGCATGATTTTCCACATATTTGCATTAATATGCACAGATTTGCATACATCTGCATGAATTTGCCCAGATTTGCATAAATGTGTGCATATTTACATAAATGTGCATTTATTGCATACTTTTTGCGCAAATTCACAGAGAACCTTTTTTTGCTTTAGTTAACTGTAAAAAAAATTTTTGTGGATGGGCGCCACATATTTGCATGAATGTACATACGCACAATTGTATGCAAATGTACATAAAATCTGTATGAATGTGCATATTTGCATACGTTTCCGCATATTT